>NC_089763.1:32540277-32552777 GCF_040412425.1 Macrobrachium rosenbergii | reverse complement strand
ATATATATATATATATATATATATATATATAATATATATATGTATATATATATATACTGTATATATATAAATATATATATATATATATATATATATATATATATATATATATATATATATATATATATATATATGTAACGTTTGAAGTTAATTTTTAAATTGAAACGGTAGTGAAATTTTTTCACAAAAATATATACCTCTTGCGATAGTTTACTTAACTAAAATTATTATGCTTTTCTTCACTTTCAGGTTAGTGTCTTCTGATTGTGTGCACGAGACTGCAGGTTACCGGAGTTCTAATGCAAGCACATTCCAGTAAGTGTGACGCCATTTGCCATGATTTTAATCTAACCCCGAGTAGTCATGCATATATTGCGCTGAACCTTTTTTAATATTTCTTTCCTATTTTAGTTAAAAGTCCCATTTTCTTCAAGTGAGAAAGATAGATTGGCAGTCTTTTCCAACCATTTTGTTAAAGATTTACTGTTTTAGAATTGATGAACTTACTTTATATTGTATATTTTCCTACTTTGGTGAGAAGTGACTCGGCACAACCTCTTTCAGGAAGAGATGTAGTGGGAACTTTATCTTGAAAATGACTGAGTTTAGCGATGCATTATAATTCGAATTTTTGTCTATATTAGAACTTTATGCGTAGTTTATCATCCACGTTTCTCCCTGTTGATTTTACAATTTGCTGGTTTTGCTCTGCCTTCCAGCAAAGCACTTCCTTAGTTCGGCTGCGAGCGGTTTTTGTCGCCCTTTTGGATTTTTGGTTTTTTTATCGCAGTATGTCTGTCAGAGTTAATCATCTTATCAAGATTTTGATAATTGCTGTTAAGTGTCGAACTCGTTTTTTTTTTTTCATTTTATCCACATTTTGATAATTACAGGTAGTGTGGAACATTTTTAGTGTGGAACATTTTTTTTTTAATAATTTTATTTAGATTGTTATAATTACAGTTAGTATGGAAGTCTTTATTATAAGAATTTTTTTTTTCAGATTTTTATATAGTTAGAGTGGAACTTTTTTATCATTTCATCCAGGTTTTGATAATTACAGTTAATGTGGGTTTTTTCCTTTTTAATACTTCGAAGTCATGTTCGGGCATTCTCCATAACCACCAGAATTTTTCCGTCGATTGAAAAACTCTGATATCACAATAAGTATATTTGGGGGTGATTGAATAGTAATGACGGAGTGTTTCTTCGTTGTAAATATTTTTTTTTTTTTTTTACAATTAAGTATGTTTCTGTTTACAGTCCTTTACAATCTCACTGGAACTGCCAATGGAACGGGGAAAATTATTTTCGTATCTAGAGTTTTTTTTTCTACAGCAAGTACCTTGAACTGAAAATTGTTTTCGTATCTAGAGCTTTTTTTTCTCTCTAGCAAGTACCTAGAACTGACAACAAATATGGTGGAAGACATTACATTCTCTCGACTGATTTATGTTAAACTGTGACACGAATGATAAAAAGGTGCCATGTATAAAATAAAATCTCGCTTTTTTATTCAGCTCTCATGTTCTTAGGATGCTGAAAAATCTTGGAGGCTCTCAATTGCTATTGAATTGAATTGAATATAGAATTTAGGCCAAATGCCAAGCACTGGGACCTATGAGGTCATTCAGCGCTGAGAGGATAATTGCGAGTAAAGGAGGTTTGGAAGGTGTAACAGGGGAAAGCCTCAAAGCAGCTGCACTATGAATCATTTGTTAGGGTGGGTGGAAAGTCAGATGGAAGGAAAGAGAAAATGAAAGGAGTTACAGTAAAAGGAACGAAAGGAGTTGCAGCTAGGGGCCGAAGGCACGCTGCAAAAACGTTAAGTAATGCCTACAGTGCACCGAATGAGGTGCACTGACGGCACTACCCACTACGGCGCTTAATTGCTATTGAAAGGAAAACTTGATCTAATGAAAATTCCATGATAAAAAAATGTTCAACTTTCAATTAACTGTATATCTAACTTTATGCGAATGGGTTTAGAATCCATAGGAAAAATAATCAAATACATCACTAGTTAAGTTAACATAGTACATACAGGTTATTGAAGGTTTACACATTAAAGCTTTCTGCGTGTAAAGTTTGGTATAAACGACCAAACCTCTTTGGAAATGCGGCCTTGAAAACTTAACTCGTAATAATCAAAGCATTGATAGGAATGATTCCTACCTTTGGGAATTGCCGGTAGGTGTTCACGGGAATGCCCGAAATAGCGGCTCGCCTCCAATTAGAAAGGGGGGCCGCGTCGGAATCGGGAATAATCAGCTTTCGGGAATTGGTCAGATTCTGTAATATAAGTCTTTGTGAAATGCCTTGCAATTCATTCTCATTTATAACATGTGACCTTCCACCTTTCCCCCGGCAACCCCAACCCTCCTATTTCCTTACCATGATCTTGTACTACCTCCGTTCGCCCCCCTTTTTTAAAAAGTAAAAAAAAAAAAAAATACACTAACACATGTTTGCTTAAAAAGATAAACTTTGTATTTTATAGAACATTGACCTTCAAAATTAGCGCCTCCCAGATTACCACGAATATGTTTAAATACATAAACGATTCATCAACCTTTCACTCTCACGTAATACAAATTCGTTTCCCAGTCATAAGTATTTCTCATAAGCGGCCACAGTTGCATTTAATTGCAAGGACTCAAACATTCCCAGGCTGCTAACTCATTTCTCGCAAGCGATCATAATTACGTTTCAAACGACACGTGGAATGGTCTTCTTTCCTTTTATGGTCTCCAGGACCATTTATGGACTGCTTTTTATCGTTGGCTTTATTCTTCATAAATAACAGCTGTGTGGTCTTGGCTGGTCGAGCGTTTCTGCGTGCTACCACAAATGGCGAACATTCGCGTCTGCGCGGAATTAGATTGGTCAGGAGATATTAGATTATATATATATATAGGATATATATATATATATATATATATATATATATATATATATATATATATATATATATATATATATATAAGATGCATATATATATAATATATATATATATACATATATGTATATATATACAGTATACATATATAATATATAATATATATATATATGTATATATATATAAATATATATTATGAGTGGTGAAAACATACGATCTTTCTTATGGTTGTTCTTAAGTATGGTTTAGAAGAAATTATTAAGTGAAAAATTGTCATGGAAAATAAATCTGCAGCAGTTTGCAGTTAAAAGGAATATTCTCATAGGTAAGAATAAGATTAACAAGTTCGAATTTTTTTTTTTTTTTTTTTTTTTTTTTAGAAAATTGCCTGATGTGATTTTTTTTCCTCTCTCGCTCTCTGACAATCACCTGATTATTTAACCTGTTGTGCATCAGTACCCGTAGGGGGGTTAGTGCCGTCAGTGCACCTAATGCGGTGCACTGTAGGCATTACTTAAAGTTCTTTGCAGTGTGCCTTCGGCCAGTAGGTGCAACCCCTTGCGTTCCTTTTACTGTACTTCCTTTCATATTCTCTTTTTCCTCCGTCTTACTTTCCACCCTCTTCTAACAATTGATTCAGAGTGCAACTGCGAGGTTTTCCTCCTGTTACACCTGTCAGACCTTTACTGTCAATTTCCGTTTCAGCGCTAAGTGACCTCATAGGTCCCAGTGCTTGGCCTTTGCCCTAAATTTTATATATCTTTATTCAGTTCGATTGTAGTAGGACTAAGTTTCGTCTTTTATGGACCTAAGGAATTTTTCCTTAATATCTCGATGAATTTTCGGAAATTGTATCTTAGTTCTAAGATTTTTTAGAGCGAGGAAATTTAAATGCTGAAGGTCATTGACCTTACCTACAGACCTTACAGTTCGTTCGGGTTGCCCCAGGTCTCTCAGTGTGAGGCACCTCTGATGTCTACCAGAGAATTGCTAATGCATCTTCCGGTATATTTTGCATCTTCTAATCTTGGATGGTCTGGGATGCATCTTAGATATTTGTCGAGGTTATTCTTAAGCACATCTACGGTCACTCTGATATGTTCCTCAGATGAGCTGGTAGCTCATTGAATAGACGCTGCATTATCGATGCTGGTGCGTGGTGGATTAATGTCCTGTGTGCTTTCCTTAGTTTTCTTGGTATAGTTTTGGGCACTATTAATCTACCTCTGCTTGCTCTTTCTGATATTTTTAGCTCCATGATGTTTTCGGTAATTCCTTCTATCTGTTTCCATGGGGAGAGAGAGAGAGAGAGAGAGAGAGAGAGAGAGAGAGAGAGAGAGAGAGAGAGAGAGAGAGAGAGAGAGAGATAATGATTGCTCTTTGCATGTCCCTCAACTTATCATCATTAGTTAGAGAGAAAGAGAGAGAGAGAGAGAGAGAGAGAGAGAGAGAGAGAGAGAGATTATTTCACTTCGTCCTTCAGCTTATCAACATTAGTGTGTGTGTGTGTGTGTGTGAGAGAGAGAAAGAGAGAGGTAAATATTGAATGCACTTCTGCATGTCCTTCAGTTTATCATCATTAATTTGAGAGAGAGAGAGAGAGAGAGAGAGAGAGAGAGAGAGAGAGAGAGAGAGAGAGAGAGAGATTATTTCACTTCGTCTTTCGGCTTATGAACATTAGTGAGAGAGAGAGAATTTATTTAACTCCGTCCTTCAGTTTATCAGCATTAGTTAGTTAGAGAGAGAGAGAGAGAGAGAGAGAGAGAGAGAGAGAGAGAGAGAGAGAGAAATTGCAACATTGCACCGCTGCACACACTTCATAATATATGTTGGCGCTCTAATCATGCACGCGAAGCCGCCACTCTTCTAAAAGCCCATCGCTCATCCGGATAAACAGTAACAGACGCGAAACATAGCAAACCTGTTGCAATGGGCCATTAGGAGCTGTCAGCGGTTGCACCACGGGAATGCAGTAATTCAGGATGTTTGTATTTTAATGTCAGGGTAGACTGACTCTCTCTCTCTCTCTCTCTCTCTCTCTCTCTCTCTCTCTCTCTCTCTCTCTCTCTCTCTCTCTCTCTCTCTTTTATTCCGGACGTTTGTGTTTTAATGTCAGGGTAGGAGAACGTTGATATTCTCTCTCTCTCTCTCTCTCTCTCTCTCTCTCCTCTCTCTCTTTATTCCGGACGTTTGTATTTTAATGTCAGGGTAGGAGAACGTTGATATTCTCTCTCTCTCTCTCTCTCTCTCTCTCTCTCTCTCTCTCTCTCTCTCTCTCTCTCTCTCTCTCTCTCTCTCTCTCTCTCTCTCTCTATTTTATTCCGGACGTTTGTATTTTAATGTCAGGGTAGGACCACGTTGATATTCTCTATCTCTGTCTGTCTGTCTGCCTGCCTCTCTCTCTCTCTCTCTCTCTCTCTCTCTCTCTCTCTCTCTCTCTCTCTCTCTCTCTCTCTATTCCGGAGTTTGTACTTGAATGTCAGGGTAGAAAAACCGTGATGTTCTCTCTCTCTCTCTCTCTCTCTCTCTCTCTCTCTCTCTCTCTCTTTTCACATACTCTCTTTTTCTCTTCGCGCAGCCCACTTTTGTATTACCTGTCGGTAATGAGGGATAATGAAGACTGATGATTGTAGATGGCATGATAATGTCGGCAAATGATGATTATTGCAGTGGTTATTAATTGTGATGGATGGCGGCGTCTTGCATCTGATGGAGAGTTGCAAGTTTGTCCTTCCTATTTCATTAGTTATTTAGTTCTGCGTTTATTTTTTCCATTTTTTTTTGGGGGGGGGTGCCAGTTATTAGCAAGTTCCTGTTGAACGGTCTGTTGACCGATTAATTTATGTACGTATATTAATTTGTGTACGTATATTAATTTGTGTACGTATATTAATTTGTGTACGTATATCAATTTGTGTACGTTTATTAATTTGTGAACGTATATAAATTTGTAAACGTATATAAATTTGTGTACGTAAATTTCAGTACGTATATTAATTTGTGTACGTATATTAATTTGTGTACGTATATTAATTTGTGTACGTTTATTAATTTGTGAACGTATATAAATTTGTAAACGTATATAAATTTGTGTACGTATATTAATTTGTGTACGTATATTAATTTGTGTACGTATATTAATTTGTGATCGTAAATTAATTTGTGTACGTAATCTAGCGTGGAAGTAATGATAGCATAATTGAAGGGCATTAGAATTCCGCAGTAATTCCAGTTGCTTGTAAACTCTGACCGAAATACGAGATACTGGAATTACTTTGGAATTTTAATGGACAACAATTGAGTCACGATTCTGTAACTTTCAAAACAGATGGAATGCTGCTTAGTTATTTTTTTTTTTAATAATTATCATGAGTTGCTGTCTCCGAAGGAGGCGGGGGTTGGGGGGTGTTAGTGCACCTCACGCGGTGCACTGTAGGCATTACTTAAGGTTCCTCGCAGCGTCCCTTAATTCGGCCCCCAGCTGCAACCCCTTTCAATCCTTTTATTGTACTTCCACTCATATTCTCTTTCTTCCATCTTGCTCTCCACCCTCTCCTACCAGTTATTTCATAGTGCAACTGCTTTGAGGTTTTCCTCCTGTTACACCTTTCAAACCTTCCTACTTTCAATTTCCCTTACAGCGCTGAATGATCTCATAGGTCCCAGCGCTTGGCTTTTGGCCTAAATTCTATATTACGTTCCATGAATCACGGTAACAAGTATATTTTTATTATTGTAATAATTGTCACCGTTTTTATTTTATTGATGCGTCGAGATTTTAATCGCGTATCGATAGATTATTATTATTATTATTATTATTATTATTATTATTATTATTATTATTATTATTATTATTATTATTATTATTATTCAGAAGATGAACCCCTATTCACATGAGGCAAGCCCACCAAAGGGACCATTGACTTGAAATTCAAGCTTCCAAAGAATATGGTGCTCATTTGAAAGAAGTAACAGAGGGGAAAGGGGGATCAGGGATCAATGGTGAATGCGAAAGATCTCTGTTCAAATACAACTTACGATAAATTGACAAACAAAGCGACCATCTGTCGAAGGTCCAAGTTGTAACTGCTACTCTTAGGAAACAGAAACCTACCACCGCGAACCGCTCTATCTACCCCTTTCGTTCCTTTCACTGTACCTCCTTTCATAATCTCTTTCTTCCATCTTACTTTCCACCCTCTCCTAACAACTGATTCATAGTGCAACTGCGAGGTTTTCCTCCTGTTACACCTTTCAAACCTTTTGCTGCCAATTTCCGTTTCAGCGCTGAATGACCCCATAGGTCACAGTGCTTGGTCTTTGGCCTAAATTCTGTATTCAATTCAATCTATCTACAAGAGATAAATCACTGGCAGAGGCAGACTTTTAAACTGAAACTGAAAAGGAATTTTAGTGCGGGAATACCCAGTTTGTTCTTAACTCTCTCTCTCTCTCTCTCTCTCTCTCTCTCTCTCTCTCTCTCTCTCTCTCTCTCTCTCTCGTTTACGGTGCTCACGGATCGTAGTACCTTTAAACCGAAATAAGTTCTGTTCGTTATCATGAACTACATTAATCTTGGATCATGTAGGAAGAGCACATATGTGACCTATATTTGTAATGTCATATATCGCCCACATGTAGAGTTATAATTATGTTGCCCACATATGTCTTATGTCAGTGAACCTCATTTAAGGTCACATATAAACGCTATTCGTAAAGTCACCTGAGGTCACCTGTGATCCACCTAAGGTCACCTGTCACCCACCTAAGGTCACCTGTGATCCGCCTAAGGTCACCTGTGATCCACCTAAGGTCACCTGTCACCCACCTAAAGTCACCTGTGTCCCACCTAAAGTCACCTTTGATCCACGTAAGGTCACCCGTGATCCACCTAAGGTCACCCGTGACCCACCTAAGGTCACCCGTGACCCACCTAAGGTCACCCGTGACCCACCTGTATAAGGTCACCCGTGACCCACCTGTATAAGGTCACCCATGACCCACCTATATAAGGTCACCCGTGACCCACCTATTTAAGGTCACCCGTGACCCACCCCCACCTAAGGTTACCTGTGTCCCACCTTTTGGTCCATACTGGTGTTCAATCTTGTTCACGAACAATGGTATAAATCAAGGACTTGTGACTGAGTTTAATTAATCAAAAGCTTTAAAGCTATCCTACAGTACATGACATTTATCTGAAGATTCTACTTTTTATCCCTTGTATGTGTTTGTGCTTGTTTGCTCGTTGCCTACTGTATTTGTTTGTGAATCAGTGGATGTCTTGTGCTGTTTATTTCTGTTTGTTATTTAACATTAATCCGTGAATTTGTTGTTGATATCTTTGTATACCTGTTAATTTCAACATTTCATATAAGTCCTTTAGACTGAATGTGTGATTATTTTTATATTCCATATTTTTCCTCTTAGGACAAGTGTCCCCTTATATATATCTGTGTCTGTGTGTTTTAATATTAATTTTAACATCAAATTTAATATCCATTTGACTGTGTATGCGTGTTTTGGTTTTTGAGTTCTGGCATATTTTATCAAGATCTTTAATGCTATTTTTGGGATAAACCCTTTAAAAAATATATTCCTGTGCCTGCCACATTTAGTAGGCTATACAGTAACAGAATGTAGTGTATTTGTTTGCTTGTAAGAAACAAGTAAATTTAACTAAAACTTGAGCATCCTCGACGAATCTGGGGTGATCGGCAGTGAGTCACTTAAAAGAACTTAAACAGCCCTTAGGAGTCTGGTGTAATCGACAATGAGTCACTTGCAAGAACTTAGCAGCCCTCAGGAGTCTGATGCAATCGGCAGTGAGTCACTTACAAGAACTTAAACAGCCCGTAGGAGTCTGATGCAAACGTGAGTCACTTACAAGAACTTAAACACCCCTTAGGAGTCTAATGTAATCGACAGTGAGTCACTTACAAGAACTTAAACAGCCCATAGGAGTCTAATGTAATCGGCAGTGAGTCACTTACAAGAACTTAAACAGCCCTTAGGAGTCTGATGTAATCGGCAGTGAGTCACTTACAAGAACATAAACAGCCCTCAGGAGTCTGATGTAATCGGCAGTGAATCACTTACAAGAACTTAACAGCCCTCAGGAGTCTGATGTAATCGGCAGTGAGTCCCTTACAAGAACTTAATAGCCCTCAGGAGTCTGGTTTAATCGGCAATGAGTCACAGCCTGGCCCGAGATACTTGTCAGAGTGAATGAGGGATTTG
This sequence comes from Macrobrachium rosenbergii, assembly GCF_040412425.1. NCBI lineage: Eukaryota > Metazoa > Arthropoda > Malacostraca > Decapoda > Palaemonidae > Macrobrachium > Macrobrachium rosenbergii. The sequence continues at coordinate 32,543,638 of NC_089763.1, read as the reverse complement.
TCTTTTTACACGGCTAGACAAGGAACAGCGCGGAACTAATGCTGTGAGGAGCAGCAGCTGCATGTGCAGCAAACATACACCCGCATTGCTTGCTCAGTACACTCAGAGAGATTCTGTCATTATTCACGCACTTGTGGTGGGAGGAATCTTGTGGACTGGAACAATAAAAAAAGAAATTAATTAATCTTAAATTTTTTGACATGAAATTGATGGGAAAGAGACCAGATTCTTTGACCTAACAAGGCTTGGACTTGTTGAAAGCTGTACCAGATTACATATATAATGTATGTATGTATATATGAATATATATATATATATATATATATACACATATATATGTGTGTGTGTATATATGTATGTATATTTATTTGCTGTCCCTGGTTATATATGTCACCATCTTGAGATATCTTGTAATTCAAGCAATATAACCAGATTGAGTTCAAATTTGCAACTAAAGTCTACGGAGTTGCTACTGGGAGAAGAGAAAAGAAGAATAAGGTTTCATTCTGGTAGAATATAATGACCTCGTCGAGATCTCGGTATTTTTAAGTTATGTGTTATCCAATTTGACGATTATTGATAACCGCCTGTCATTATTTCTCTCTCTCTCTCTCTCTCTCTCTCTCTCTCTCTCTCTCTCTCTCTCTCTCTCTCTCTCTCTCTCTCTCTCCACCTAAGCCTGAGGTCAACAAAGGAATACTGGGCTGTTTAAGGAACTCGCTTATATTGTTCCTTTCCTTCTGTGGTTCGGAATCAAACCCTGGTACTTCAGCTGTGAGCGCCGCGCGCGCAACGAGTTATGGTTTCTTGTAACTCCTGCTAGATAATGAAAGATAGTTTTTGAAAGGAGAGAGAGAGAGAGAGAGAGAGAGAGAGAGAGAGAGAGAGAGAGAGAGAGAGAGAGAGAGAGATATCCAGCTTTGTGATGATGGCATTAGCTCCGGTTATAGTAAAGATAATGAGAAGTCGTTTTTGAAAGGGGAGAGAGAGAGAGAGAGAGAGAGAGAGAGAGAGAGAGAGAGAGAGAGAGAGAGAGAGAGAGAGAGATCCTCCTTTATGATGATGGCTAGCTCCAGTTATAGTAAGAACAACGAAAGATCGTTTTTGAAAGGAGAGAGAGAGAGAGAGAGAGAGAGAGAGAGAGAGAGAGAGAGAGAGAGAGAGAGAGAGAGAGAGAGAGAGAGAGATACCCTGCCTTGTGATGATGGTACTAGCTCCAGTTATGGTAAGGAAACGGGGCTATTTTACAGCATCCGACAAACTCGAAACAGCTGTCGATTCAGCCCCTGTTACGAGCTGCCCTTGAGAGCAAGAGCCCGTGGTGGCATAAGTGCCAGACTTGACCTGACAATGACACCGAGCCCCAGCCACCGGATGGTGCCATCTTCAAACCTTCTCGTGTTCACATGGGGTGGTTTAAGGTCTAACATTCGGCTTTCGTTCAAGAGTCCTGGCATGAAACTCGCTACAGGCCTTAGTGGCCTGGTTTGAGCGGCCTTAGGTCAAAATAAGCCCAGAGAAGGCAGCAGTATGAGTCAGTGAGCTGACATAAAGTGTCAAGTTGTTTATCTTTACTGTGTCAATTAAAACATCAGATAGTTGGAAATGTTGGCGTGCGCAATTGCACCTGTCCGTCTTTAGTTTGTTGAATTTAAAGTTGTATTATTGTTTTTGCGAAAGATTAAAGCCTTTGATATATGTATATATATGTCAGGTTAACGTAATTTTCCCATTTTTGTATGGGGTAAGCATGCCTTAAGATTTTAGACCTGTGGTCTCGATCGGCTGCCCTGCCTGATATATATAGCGTATATATATATATATTGTTGCGCGGGTAGGGCGAGATTCGATATATTTGTTATGTTTTTATATAGTATTTAGTCTGTAACACCCATTTGCTTTTAAACAAACCTATCCGTTGATTACATATATAATATGTCTATAGCAAAGTGTATGTCTCTGATCAGTGTAACCCGCGCCACAGACCTATCCGAAGCTGCTATGTAACCGACTGAGCCATCGAGGCTATATACAGTATATATATATATATATATATATATATATATATATATATATATATATATATATATATATATATATACAGTATATATATATATATATATATATATATATATATATATATATATATATATATATATATATATATATATATATATATATAATTGGAAATAATATAACACATGAGACATCAGAACGTTTTCACAAATAAATAAATGAAAAATAAATATATATAAATATATATATAATAAATATATATATATATATATATATATATATATATATTATATAAATATGTATATATATACACGATAATGAGTAAATGCACATACAAACATACAAAATACGACGGTGTTCCTCTGAGTAATTCAAGTGAGCATCTACATCAGCATCAAAAACTTATCCCCTTCTCCCCCGTCTCACCCCTTCCCAAAAATCGCCCCCCCCCCTCCCTTGCTAGGTCTCATCTGGCAGTAAGAGGCTCCATCCCTTTTCAATGAGGCTCCCACCTTGTGAGCTCCAAGTTTCAGAAACTTTTCTTTTTTCTTAAGTTTTAGGGACTTTTTGCTCGAGTTCTTACCCTAGTCTTTTCATTTTACACTTTCATTAATGGAGAAAGTTGCAGCTTTTTAATGGCAGATTAGTGGGAATTCTATTTTACAGCTTTTTGGACGCTTTTGTAAAATTTTTTGGTTTAGATGTTTCGTCCACGCTAAACTTAATGCGTTGTTTTGTTTCAGTTAGAATTGTTATTTGATTTTATATTTTTTTTTGGTTTTTATTTCATTTTTTTTTTTTTTTGGTCTGCTTGGTGATAGACTTTTCAGTAGAATACCCTTCCTCGGTTTTGATGAATTGGAGTATGTTGGTTGGTAGTGATATGTGAAATATCCTATCAGGTAATAGGAACCAATTTTTCATGCTGTACAGCTTCGTATCTATCTACGAGTCAAATTTCTGCCGGTGGGTAAAACTAAATTTTCTGTCATGGTGTTGATATATTTAGTTAAATACATTGTCCGAGTACACGTGATTAAACATGTTCACTGATTGACAGCTGCTGACACCGTGAACTGTACGATTGTTATACCTCGAGAAAATAGCCAGAATTACCTTTGGAGCAATGATGTTCGATATACATAGGCACGTACTGATAAACAAGGCCAAGAGAAAGGGAAGGTCTGCTCATTTCCCCCAAAATCCCCCATGTAGGCGGAGCTTTGTCTACCTCCTTATTGCGTCAGCTGGTGAATTGTCGTAATGATCGGGTACCTACGAGATACGTCATCGCCTACGTAGTTAACCCAGGTGGGAGGCGACTCCACCCAATTGTGCAGACCTT
>NC_089763.1:32515277-32532777 GCF_040412425.1 Macrobrachium rosenbergii | reverse complement strand
GGTAACCATACGTTAACAAGTTGTTGCACTTGCCGGACGGGATATGAACCGTTCCAAACAGACGTAGCCGTGCTCTGTCTCGTGAAGATCGCGTATGGATACCCCTTGTTGGATGGACTTAAGGGGTTAATTACAGGTTTGATTACATTCGTGCCATTCGTGCGACAAAAATTGAAGGTAAAATTGAAGGTAAATCCATAATTACCAACCAAAGAATTGCAGAAAAAGTCAGTCGGAAGGAATTCGGCGCCTCGGAGCTACTACTTAGATGTATCCTTCACTAAATTATCTCATTATTTAAAAATAATTTTTTTTTTTATATCAAAAGAAGGTTTATGAAATTTATATTTTATTAATGAGATCATTACGTCATAGCCGCGGTGTCCGAATGGTTAAGGAGGTGGACTTAAAATCCACTGGGTTCTACCCGTGCAGGTCACATGGTTGTAACAAAATGTCATCGGAAAACAAGATAAGGTGATGATTTTGATGTTAATACTCTTTGGGATGACGAATTACTACCCAGGGAAGCGCATAAACTTGATATCCAGTATTTAATGGTTCAATTTTTGTTTTCTAAGGTTAGGTTAGGTTAGGTTAGGTGTTGTCAGTCACGTTATGGTAACAGGATGTTTTCTAAGGTTAGGTTAGGTGTTGTCAGTCACGTTATGGTAACAGGATGATAACTGAAATAATCGCGTAGTATATTGGTGTTAGATTTTATAGAATGTATTGTTGTCACAATGACAAATTGTTACAGAGCGGCATAAATTACTCTTATTTACTGTACTGCGTTTATGAAGCATTTCTAATGAAGTTTACGAGACTTCTGAATTTCAAACAAATGTAATGTAATGTACTGGTTTTTCAAACCAGTATTGTATCCAGTTTTTAACTAACATTTGGTGTATCAGAGATATGGATGTAGGTTCTTGTGGAGCTTAGCAAACTGACAATGTTGATGTTTGTACAGTTCTGAAGAAAACGTATTTGCAAATGTATTTGCAAATACATGAGCGATTGATTCTCCGAGTATAGGTTCTGTTGTGTACAGGTTTGGAAGTACCATCAAAATGTGGCTCAGAGAAAAGTGACACAAGGAACGTAGCAAGGTACATGCAAAGCATTTGCAATGGATGAGGAGTGTCTAAATCTATGACAGGATTGTTGAGCCGGCTTGTAAGTTATTGAAATGTATTCATATGAATTGTATATGTTTACTAATTGTATTCGTATGAATAAAGTTTTGAACATGAATTTCAGACGTTGAATGGAAAGGAAAGAAATGTTAAGATGAAACATATGCATAGGGTGTGTGTAGGAAGAAAATTGATAGGGCGAAAATTATGACGATACGAAAAATGAATAATAAGAAAAAGATTAGTGTAGGCTGATAGATGGATCGGAGTGTTTCGAGATGGTTTTGTCTTGTGCGGAGAATGGGAGATGATTGTGTAATTCTGAAGCATTGGTCTGACTAGGGAGCAGAAGACCTCTCTTTTGTAGAGGTGGTAAAGGAACAGAAAGGTGTTCGTACATGTGAAGCAAGAGATTGTGCATTACGATGTGAGTTACGCATTCTGTACATAGGGTTCGACAGACTGGTGAAGATGCCTCCGTGTAGATATATGAATTAGATGACATTTGGGTTAAGCCTAGATCCAGTAGTTTTAATCATTCTTTTTCTGAGCCATTCCCTACCAGGGGAAATGGCTTAAAATTTAAATACATAAAGAGCTGCGGGCAGTTTTTTTTAATGAAAATTATAACATGTTTCAGAGTCAAAAGAAAAAGTCGAGTTTTCAAAGATGCAATTGGATGTATTGTTTAGAAGACAAATTATTCACAACAGTTAAAATGCTTTAGTATGAAAACGAAGTTTGATTTGAAACATTTGATAAGCTGCCTTACACTTGTATAACTAAATGGCTAGCTATTCTATACTTAGCCTACATTTCTCAGAATAGCATCCGCGCCGAATTGACTGGTGGTGTTCGTGATAGAAATCAACTAGAAAGACAGAAAAATACAGCATCGTATCTTTGTTAGAAGTACTGGACTTTTGAAAACATTGTCTCTTTAGTAACTCCTTTAACCCAAAGTTGTGAAAATATTTGAAGGGAATGATAATACTGAAAATCTCTGCATCATTGTGCTTGGCACTTAAAACCTCCGATAACCTACAATCAAACAATTTTGAAATTAACTTAGGAGAACAGCACAGTTGTGAAAATCTTTTGAAAGGAATTGGAAAACTGTGAACAGTAGAATCTTCATATCTCTGCCAGCTAGAAATCATTTGATTTTTTCTTTCATTCATAAATTACAGCCGTCTTGTGCAAGAGTACAATTACCGTAAGTTTTTTTAGTAGTCAAAAAAAAAAAAATTTTTTTTGTCTCTCCCAACTCATTTTCTTTTTCCTCCCCTCCCCCTCCCCCCCACCTCCATCTCATTCCTCTCACTATTCATTCCTTTCCCCCGTCCCATTGGTCTGGCCATGAAAGGAAGAAGAAGAAGAAGAAGAAGAAAGAGAGAGAGAGAGAGAGAGAGATAAAAGGTGCCGTGACAATCAGCGTAAAAGGTGGCGTCGACAGTTGTAAGTCTTTATAGGGAAATACCCGATTAATGGGAGAGGTTTTGCACACACACACACACACACACACACACACACACACACACACACAGACGGTCGGGAATTGGAGGAAATTCCAGAAACTGCGACAGCAACAGGTCAGTGATCGCCGCATCATGAAGGTGCCTCGTCGTTTCCACGATTGCTCCGAAGGTTATTGTGTGTGTGCGTGTGTGTGTTTTTGTATGTGTAGGTTTTAAGATCATGTTGAGAGTGTGTTTGTGTGTTTCTAAGTATGAGTGCTAATTAATCTTTATTTTATCTCTGGGTGATCTGTGAATGAGACAAGAACTCTTCGTTAATTGTATTTTTGGATGGCAGCTGAGATCCTTATTATTATGATGTCATATTTTCTTTCACTGACTGTTTTATTATTATAAAGAAAAATATTGTAAAGCAAGAATACATTTTACTCATTTTGGGTTCCTTGTTTACCAGTCTATTTTGTTTTACTTTTATATTTTTGTTTGATTCCCGTTTGCTTTTTTCTGTTTGTATTATATTTTAAAGTATTTTTTTCCTTTTGGCTGCCTTGTTTATCAGTCTGATGTTTTATTCACACTTTTCGGTGGCTTTAAGTTGTTATTTTGATAAGGTGTTGAAAGAAAAACTTGTATGCTTGTGCCTTTTAGTTGTCCGTAAAAGAAAACTATTGTGCCGGCTTTATCTGTCCGTCCGCACTTTCTTCTGTCCGCCCTCAGATCATAAAAATTACTGAGGCTAGAGGGCTGCAAATTGGTATGTTGATCATTTACCCTACAATCATCAAACATACCAAGTTGCAGCCCTCTATCCTTAGTAGTTTTTATTTTATTTAAGGTTAAAGTTAGCCATAATCGTGCTTCTGGCAGCGATATACGATAGGCCACCACCGGGCCGTGGTTAAAGTTCCATGGGCCGCGGCTCATGCATCATTATATGGAGACCACCAAAAATAGATCTGTTTTCGGTGGCATTGATTATACGAATTATAGAAAACTCGATTGCTCCGGAGAAAATTCGGCGCATTTTTTACTTGTTTATTATTGGTTTTAGTTCATGATACAAAAGCTTTTGTTCTTATTGACGAGAGAGAGAGAGAGAGAGAGAGAGAGAGAGAGAGAGAGAGAGAGAGAGAGAGAGAGAGAGAGAGAGATCATTGTTTAAGTGAAATTAAAATGGCTTGTATAATATTTCCTTGTGTTAGCAGATCGGGGAGAGAGAGAGCGAGAGAGAGAGAGAGAGAGAAACTCTACTTGATAATGATGGTGGCACTAGCTCCAGTTATGGTGAAGATACTGGGCTCTTTTAGAGCGCCCGACAAACTCGAAACAGCTGTCAATTCAGCCCCTGTTACGAGCTGCCCTTGGGAGCAAGACCCCATGGTGGCTGTAAGTGCCAGATCTGACCTGACAATGACTTCGAGCCCCATCCAGTGGATGGTGCCATCCTCAAACTTTCTCATGTTCATATGGGATTGTTTAAGGTGCACCAGTCTGCTTTCGTTCAAGATACCTGGTATGAAACTTGCTACAGGCAGTAGTGGTCTGGTCTGAGCGGCCCTAGGTCAAAATAAGCCCAGAGAAGGCAGCAGGATTTCGAATAAACCGTTTTCTGTATTTTAGGGTTTCAAAGGAATTTTGTATGTTCTCTCAGAATCCGGAACGCACTTTTTTTTTTTTTTTTTTTTTACTTTGTTTTGGGATCTGAAACGAATTTTTTACCTTGAAAACCAGCAACGAAAATATATATATATATATATATATATATATATATATATATATATATATATATATATATATATATATATATATATACATACACAATACATATATATATATATACACATATACATATATACACATATATTTATATATATATATATATATATATATATATATATATATATATATATTTTTATTTATATATATATGTGTGTGTGTGTGTATGTATATATTCAACACTAAATTCTTTTGAGATTTTAATCGCTTTACTTTATAGGTATTTTGTCCTAATATGTATGTGTGTATCTGTGTATATGTACATGTATGTATACATATACAGTATATACACACATATATATATGTATATGTATATATACATATTACTTCAAAAATATCCTATTAAGTAAAGCGATTAAGATCTCCAAAGAATTTAGTGTTAACATCAAACCCTAATTTGCTTAACCTCGAACATGAGACATTACCCAAATATACTCGTAAGGGTTGTAACAAGCATTACTTGTGTGCTCTACTAGTGGCTGGTTCGGATTACAGAATAAATCAGTAGGTCATACGAGAGTAACTGAGCAGAGTCCGGTTCTTTTCAAGTGTCAGGTATGACGAGTGAAAAGGCAAGTCTCGTATGATCACGTGAATTATGAAAATGTAATCTTTAATCTACGTGAACTGGTTCAATATCAAAGTGAACTACACCTAATTATTATGTCGAAGATCATGCTCGTTTTTGTAGATGTTCGTTTTATTAAATATAAATGTAAACAGTTTTTTATCTGTTTATGAAATGATTAAAACCCATATCAGGTAATTTGATTTATTTATGCAATAAACTTGTAATTGTCTATGGAATAAACTCATTGTTACAGTCAATAAACGGGTTATATCAAACCTTTTAAATAGTGAAAAACTATATAATACTGTTCAGAGTAATCTCTTCAGTGTTTCTAAATGCTTGTATCAAACTGGCAACTTCAGACAGACTTCATGTTACGTACTTTCCTTGCGTTCTCCACTGTACCACAGACATAGGTCTAATAATCATGTCTAGAACTAGGCCGTGGGTCTAATCATGGTCTAGGTTAACTTCAGACAAACTTCATATCACGCACTTTCCTTGCGTTCTCCATGGGTCTAATCATGGTCTTGGCCGTGGGTCTAGTAATGTACTTGATAATTAATGTACTAGTACACGGACCGAAGTTGACATGAAGCCTGCCATCATTAGTGGAAAATACTCGAAGATGGTAGGTAATACATGCATCGAAAATCATTACACAAGCCGTTATCAGAGATGCTCAGATGTTGGAATCACGCGATGCTCTCTCTCTCTCTCTCTCTCTCTCTCTCTCTCTCTCTCTCTCTCTCTCTCTCTCTCTCTCTCTCTCTCTCTCTCACCAGTTTTAGACATTGTAGATATTTGAAAGCCATGATCATATACAGTAGTCTTGAAAGACTAGGTTTGAAACTAAACGGTAACGTTCGTATGGCGAAAAGTATGAGGTGCAGGTGGGGTAAAATTCGCCGTGCAATATCACCGAGTGGAGCAGATGCCAGAGAGGTACAAACGAGTCATGATCCTTTACTGAATTATCTGTAAAGATACTAAAGCACCAGTGTGTTATGTAAATAAAATTATAATTTTAAATAATTATTTGAAAATAGATCTTTGATAACAAAGAAACAGGTTGATAAAATTTATATTTTATTAATGAGAGTTTCCTGCTTCCTCAGGGCTGCGGTGTCCGAGTGGTTAAGGAGATGGACTTGAAATCCATTGGGCTCTGCCCGCACAGGTTCGAATCCTGTCCGCAGCGGTGGAAGTGTTTTTTATAGTTTTATGACATACATCACATGGTTGTATCAAGAGGTCATCGAAACGCAAGATAAGATGAGGTTTTTGATGTTAGTACTCTCTGGGATGACGAATTACTACCTAGGGAAGCAAAAAACTTGTTAATATCCACTGTTTACTGGTTGAATTCATGTTTCTAAGGTTTGGTTAGGTGTTGTCAGTCACGTTATGGTAACAGGATGATAACGGAAATAATCACGTAGTATTTTGGTGTTATATTTTATAGATTATATTGTTGTTACAATGGCAAATTGTTACAGAGAGCCATAAATTACTCTGTTAATTACTGGACTGCATTCATGAAGTATATCTAATTAAGTTTACGAGACTGTTCTGAATTTCAAACAAATGTAATATAATTTACTGGTTTTTCAAACTAGTATTATATCCAGTTTTTAACTAACATTTTGGTGTATCAGAGATATGGATGTAGGTTCTTGTGGAGCTTAGCAAATTGACACTGTTGATGTTTGTACTGTTTTGAATGTGTAAATACGGTTGCAAATACATGTGCGATTGATTCTCCGAGTATAGGTTCTTTTGTTTACAGGTTTGGAAGTGTCACGACTCACAGAGAAAACTGACACAAGGAAGGTAGCAGGGTATATGCAGAACATTTGTAATGGATGAGGAGTGTCTAAATGTATTATGGGATTGTTGAGCCAGCTTGTAAATTATTGGAATGTTAGTGTTGAATGCAAAGGAAAGTAATGTTAAGATGATATATATGCATAGATATGTGTAGTAAGAAAATTGATAGGGCAGACGATATGAAAAATAAATAACAAGAAAAAGATTAGTGTAGGTTGATAGATGGATCAGAGTGTTTCGAGATGGTCTTCTCTTGTGGGCAGAATGGAAGATGATAAGATGGTGAGAAGTGTGTAATTCGGAAGCATTGGTCTGACCAAGGGCAAGGGAAAGAGAAGGTCTGCTCACCTCATCCCCCCAAATCCCCCATGTAGGTGGAGCATTGTGTACCTCCTTATTGCGTCAGCAGGCGAATTGCCGTAATGAGCAGGTACCTCTAAGATACGTCATCGCCTACGTAGTTGCCCCAGGTGGGAGGCGACTCCACCTAATTGGGAAGACCTTGGGTCTGACTAGGGGGCAGAAGACCTCGCTTTTGTAGATGTGGTTAAGGAACAGAAGGGCCTTCATACATGTGAAGCAAAAGATTGTGCATTACATACTAGATATGTGTGACACATTATGTACATGGGGTTCGACTAACTGGTGATGATGCCCTCATGTAGATATATGAATTAGATTAGATGATATTTGGGTCAAGCCTAGATCCAGTAGTTTAAATCATTCTTTTTATGAGCCTTTCCCTACCAAGGGAAATGGCTTATAATTGAATACATAAAGAGCTGTGGGCAGTTTTTTTTCATGAAAATTATAACATGTTTGAGAATCAAAAGAAAAAGTAGAGGTTTCAAAGATGCGTTTGGATATATTGTTTAGAAGGCAAATTATTCACAACGGTTAAAATGCTTTAATTATGAAAACTTGTATAACTAAATGGCTACCTGTTCTATACTTATATTTCTCAGAATAGCATCCGCGCTGAATTGACTGGTGGTGTTCGTGATAGAAATCAACTAGAAAGATAGGAAAATACAGCATCATATTTTTGTTTGAATTACTAGACTTCTTGGAAACAGAATGCATCTTTAGGAACTCCTTTATCCCAAAGCTGCGAAAATCTTTGAAGGGAATGATAATACTGAAAATCTCTGCACCATTGACCCTAGTAGTTAAAACCTCCGATAACCTACAAACAATCAATTTTGAAAATAATTTAGGGGAATAGCACAATTGTGAAAATCTTTTAAAAGGAACTGGAAAATTGTGAACTGTAGAATCTTCATGTCTCTGCCAGCTTGAAATCATTTGATTTTTTCTTTAATTTATAAATTGCAGCCGTCTTGTGCAAGAGTACATTTACCGTAAGTTGTTTTAGTAGCCCAAAAAAAAAATTATTTGTCTCTTCCAACTCATTTTCTTTTTCCTCCCCCCCCCGCCACCTCCATCTCATTCCTCTCACTATTCATTCCTTTCCCCCGTCCCATTGGTCTGGCCATGAAAGGAAGAAGAAGAAGGAGAGAGAGAGAGAGAGAGAGAGAGAGAGAGAGAGAGAGAGAGATAAAAGGTGCCGTGACAATCAGCGTAAAAGGTGGCGTCGACAGTTGTAAGTCTTTAGGGAAATACCCGAATTAATGGGAGAGGTTTTGCACACACACACACACACACACACACACACACACACACACACACACACACACAGACGCAGTTCGGTCGGGAATTGGAGGAAATTCCAGAAACTGCGACAGCAACAGGTTATTGATCGCCGCATCATGAAGGTGCCTCGTCGTTTCCACTATTGCTCCCAAGGTTATTGTGTGTGTGTTTGTGTAGGTTTTAAGATCATGTTGAGAGAGTGTGTGTGCGTGTTTCTAAGTGTGAGTGTTTTTGTAAGCGAGTTTTTGATTAAAATTTTCTTTATCTCTGGGTGACATATGAATTAGACAAGAACTCTTCGTTAATTGTATTTTTGGATGACAACTGAGATCCTTAATTTTATGTCATATTTTCGTCCACTTGATTGTTTTGTTATTATAAAGAAAAATATTGTAAAACAAGAATACATTTTACTCATTTTGGGCTCCTTATTTACCAATCTGTTTTATTGTATTTTTATATTTTTATGTTTTATTCCCGTTTGTTTTTTGCTGTTTTTATTATATTTAACAATATTTTTTTCCTTTTGGCTGCCTTGTTTCTCAGTCTTTTGTTTTATTTCAACTTTTCAGTGGCTTTAAGTCATTATTTTGATAAGCTGTTGAAAGAAAATCTGGTCTGCTTGTAGCTTTTAGTTTTCTGTAAAGAAAACTTGTACCGGCTTTGTCTGTCCGTCCCCACTTTTTCTATCCTCCCTCAGATCTTAAAATCTACTGAGGCTAGAGGGCTGCAAATTGCTATGTTGATCATCCACCCTCCAGTCGTCAGACGCACCAAATTGCAGCCCTCTAGTCTCAGTAGTTTTTATTTCATTTAAGGTTAAAGTTAGCCAAATCGTGCATCTGGCAATGATAAAGGCAGGCCACCACCGGGTCGTGGTTAAAGTTTCGTGAGCCGCGATTCATGCATCATTATACGGAGACCACTGAGGATAGATGATCTGTTTTCGGTGGCCTTGAGTATACGATGTACAGAAAACTCGATTACGCCGAAGAAACTTCGGCGCACTTTTTACTTGTTTATCATTGGTTTTAGTTCATGATACAAAAGCTTTTGTTTTTAATGATGATCGAGAGAGAGAGAGAGAGAGAGAGAGAGAGAGAGAGAGAGAGAGAGAGAGAGAGAGAGAGAGAGAGGGGAGAGAATCCAATTGCAGTGAAATTCAAATGGCGTGTATAATATTTGCTTTTGTTAGCCTATCGGAGAGAGAGAGAGAGAGAGAGAGAGAGAGAGAGAGAGAGAGAGAGAGAGAGAGAGAGAATTTAATCCCCAATGAAGACAGTCCACTGTCCTTTATCCACTATTCATATTTTGCCTAGAGAGATAGCCTTTTATGTAAGGCTTAATCATATGTGTGTGTGTGTGAGAGAGAGAGAGAGAGAGAGAGAGAAACAGTCTACGTCCTTTATCCACTAATCATATTTTGCTTGAATAGAGAGGTCAATAAAATACAACACGTAATCCTTTATTCACTATTCATATTTTGCTTGAATATAGACGTTAATAGCTTGCATACAAAACGTAACCTTATGTAACCTTATGAGAGAGAGAGAGAGAGAGAGAGAGAGAGAGCAGGAAAAAAAGTCCCATCGAACCGAAAGTCAACTGGCCTCTGTCACATCACATTATTGTCGCCCGAGTGCCTGTGGCCACACAGATTATCTCTTGTGTTGGGCGAAAGAATTTTCGGGGGTCTTTTTTTTTAATTTTTTTGCTCTTTTATTTATTTTTGTTTGTCAGGAATCTTCTGGGATAGAGTGATTCAGATGCGGCGTTTCCTGCTCTCTCTCGGTTCCTCTGTTAGCTTGTATTTGGCTTTCACTTTTTCTAGTGCTTTTATTTTTGTGAAAGTTGTAAAAATTGATTAATGTTTAGTATCCATTGTATTTTTGACATTTTATTATTTTCTTTGCTAGAGCTAACCGCACAGGCATGCAGTTTGGGTATATATTTATTCCACATTTATGTTCAAAATGACGTTTTCTCTTGGGGTATATATTTATTCCACATTTATGTTCAAAATGACGTTTTCTCTTGGGGTATATATTTATTCTACATTTATGTTCAAAATGACATTTTCTCTTGGGGTATATATTTATTCCACATTTATGTTCAAAATAACATTTTCTCTTGGGGTATATATTTATTCCACATTTATGTTCAAAATGACGTTTTCTCTTGGGGTATATATTTATTCCATATTTATGTTCAAAATGACATTTTCTCTTGGGGTATATATTTATTCTACATTTTTATTCAAAATGACTTTTCTCTTGGTTTTTTCCCTTTATGTTCAAAATGACATTTTCTCTTGGGGTATATCCAGCACTTATCAAAATGACATTTTCTGATTGCTTTTATTCCACTTTATGTTCAAAATGACATTTTCTCTTGGGGTATATATTTATTCCACATTTATGTTATTCCCTTTTCTTGGGGTATATATTTATTCCACATTTATGTTCAAAATGACATTTTCTCTTGAGTTTAAATTTATTCTTTATAACAAAATGACGTTTTCTGTTGTTTATTTATTCACATTTATGTTCAAAATGACGTTTTCTCTTGGATTTATTCCACATTTATGTTAAAATTTTTCTCTTGGTGGATGTATTTATTCACTATTTATGTTCAAAATGAGTTTTCTGATATTTATTCCACATTGTTCAAAATGACGTTTTCTTGGGTATATATTTATTCCACATTTATGTTCAAAATGACATTTTCTCTTGAGTGTTATTTATTCCACATTTATGTTCAAAATGACTTTTCTCTTGGGGTATATATTTATTCCATATTTATGTTCAAAGATGAGTTTCACTTTTATATTTATTCCACATTTAAAAATGACATTTTCTCTTGATATTTTATTCCACATTTATTTCAAAATGACATTTTCTCTTGATGCATATTTTATTCTACATTTTTATTCATGGGTTTTGTCCCTTCACCTTCTCTTTAGCACTATTCAGTTGCTGAGTGCTTTTCTCATGGGATGAGCTAGGGATTCCAGATTGCCCAGGAATCTCTCCCATTATATTTTGACGTGGGTTTAAATTCTTCATAACAGGCTGTGTTTTGTTATCATCCTTTTCGTGTTGGATATTGCTGTTAGCTTGGTGGATGTATGTTCACTACTGAATCCTCTTTTTAGCTGACATTGTTCAGGTATATGGGTGTGTGTGTGTGTATGTGTGTGTGTGTAGTGTTAGCTAAACGAGGTGTATCTTGGTCCTGGTAATCTACTGAAGAAAGAGATGGTCTCACTTTTGAATATTAGGATTAAAAAAGAAGAATTTTTAAGGCATTCAAGGTCTTCTAGATGCAATTGGACCATGTTTAATCATGGGTAGAAATCCCAAAAATTTAATATTCAGTTCGTGCGCTTTTTATGGGATGAGCGGGGGAGGGGGGAACTATATATTTTGACGTGGGAAAGGGGCAACTATCTTTATTTTTGAGGTGGGGAAGGTGGCACTTACCTCTATTTTTGAGGTTGGGAAGGGGGACAACTACCTCTATTTTTGAGGTGGGAGAAAGGGGGACAACTACCTCTATTTTTGAGGTGGTGAATGGAGACAACTACCTTATTTTTGAGGGTTGGGGAAGGGGGCAACTACCTCTATTTTTGAGGTGGGAGAAGGGGACAACTACTTCTATTTTTGAGGTGGGGAAAGGGGCAACTAACTTTATTTTTGAGGTTGGGGAAGGGGGCAACTACCTTTATTTTTGAGGTGGGGGAAGGGGACAGCTACCTCTATTTTTGAGGTTGGGGAAGGGGGGACAACTACCTCTATTTTTGAGGTGGGGAAAGGGGCAGCTACCTCTATTTTTGAGGGTGTGAATGGAGACAACTACCTCTATTTTTGGGGTTGGGGAAGGGGGACAACTACCTCTATTTTTGAGGTTGGGGAAGGGGGGACAACTACTACTATTTTTGAGGTTGGGGAAAAGGGACAACTACCTCTATTTTTGAAGGTTGGGAATGGGGAGACAACTACCTCTGTTTTTGAGGTTGGGGAAGGGGGACAACTACCTCTATTTTTGAGGTTGGGGAAAGGGGCAATTACCTTTATTTTTGAGGTTGGGGAAGGGGGACAACTACCTCTATTTTTGAGGTTGGGGAAAGGGGCAATTACCTTTATTTTTGAGGTGGGGAAGGGGGTAACTACCTTTATTTTTGAGGTTGGGAAAGGGGGCAGCTACCTCTGTTTTTGAGGTGGAGGAAGGGGGCCTACTACCTCTAGCTTTGAGGTGGAGGGGGTTATACTTCTATTCTTCATACACAGGTCCTTTTTATAATACATTTTTGTTATGTTACCAGATAATACCAGAATTATCACTTGATACGTTTGATATTTGAGCTTGAAATGTATCAAAGTTGTACCTTCTCAAAAGAGTGAAGGGTTTCAAGATATATTCCACAAATCCCGCGGTAATGATCGAGACAAACTGACAATGACTGACAGTCAGATTGACAGGAGCAGTCAGGGAATCACGTCGCGCAACTGAACTTTCAGTTTCGTGAAGACCACGCCCGTAATTACCACTTGTACTCCCTAAATGCCAACGCCGAAAATAACTCCTCTTCCTTCAGCGAAAAATAACTATGGTCATCTCCCTCTCACGCCGGTGACGTCCTTAATACGCAAACGGTGGCATTTTAACTGACGCTGTCATGTCAGTTGAAAGAAAATATCAGAGTTTGCTCTGCCATTCCCCCCAGACGGCTGTCTGGATGAAGTTCTGACGGATCCGGGAATTGTAGCCGTTCGCTCTTCCGCCACTGTTGTATGATTGAGTGATGTTTGGGGTGGTTTTTTCGTTACTTTTTAATGGTGCTTACGTTGGTCTTTGTAATATTGTAGTGTAAGACAGTCCTCCACGTGTGTGTGTGTGTGTGTGTGTATACATATACACATATATAATATATATATATATATATATATATATATATATATATATATATATATATATATATATATATATATTTATATATTTTTTTTTTTTTTTTTTTTTTTTTTTTTTTTTCACGTATAATGAAGACGAAAATGAGTTGATACCATAGTTCCATTAATTATCTTCCCTCAAAATACAGAATTTACAAACTTGAAAGCAAATAATAAAATTATTGATAAAAAGAACTATTTTAAATAAAGCAACTTTTTACCGTCACGAAACCCAAAAGACTAAAACCAAACGGAAAAATAAAGGTATGAACGCGAAGGACAAAAAAAAGGAAAAAAAATTAAGCAATAAAGTCAGGAACAGAAGACCAACTACTTAATATTTGAGTAAGTTGGTTGATACTTAGTTATTCACGGAGGAGGACCAGTGGCTTGTGCTGCAATTTCAGAATCATTGCATGACATTTGTGAAATGTCATATATGTCATTATATGAAATTTATCTTTCTTAGCAGTGTCCTGATATTGGAGAACTCCTTACTCCGAGTACAGACTATTCTGTGCCTGACTCCGTTATTTCATATTTCAAGGCTTTAGGTTTTGTATATCAGTTGTGCGTTTCTGCTATAACCAAAGGGATCTGACTCAATTCAACAAATGTGCCTGAATAATTTTTTTAGCTGATTTAAAATTTTGTGATTTATTCATTTAGCCTTAACTGAACTGAATATAGTATTCAGGCCAAAGGCCAAGCACTGGTACCTGTGAGGCCATTCAGCTCTGAAACGGAAATTGACAGTAAAAAGGTTTGAAAGGTGTAACAGGAGGAAAGCCTCAAAGCAGTTGCACTATGAATCAATTGTTAGGAGAGGGTGGAAAGTAAGATGGAAGAAAGAGAATACGAAAGGAGGTACAGTGAAAGGAATGAAAGGGGTTGCAGCTAGTGGCCGAAGGCACGCTGCAAAGAACCTTAAGTAATGCCTACAGTGCACCGCATAAGGTGCACTGACGGCATTACCCCCCTACGGGGATTTAGCCTTAACGACGAAACTGTACCTAAACGTTTCCAAGGAAAAATTATATAAATAATATTCTTTTACGCCTCAAGAATGACTTAATTAGGTAGCATGAAGTTCCTGAAAGACGTTTTCATATAATAAAAGCTAAGCTATATAAAGTATTATTGGGCACATGTAAACTCGAAAGCAATTGACTGGTTAGTTTGTGTAAAGTGATAGTGTAATCTCGGAAGCAATTGACTGTTTGGTTTGTGTAATGTAATCTAGAAAGCAATTGACCGGTTGGTTTGTATAATGTAATCTGTAATCTCGAAAACAATTGACTGGTTGGTTTGTGTGATGTAATCTGTAATCTCGAAAGCAAGTGACTGGTTGGTTTGTGTAATCTACTCTGTAATCTCGAAAGCAATTAACGGATATATATATATATATATATATATATATATATATATATATATATATATATATATATATATATATGTATGTGTGTGTGTGTGTGTGTGTGTGTGTGTATGTATGTATGTATGTATATATATATATATATATATATATATATATATATATATATATATATATATATATATATATATATATATAAATTTATAAATTATTAAATATTTTTTCATTAAGAAAGCAAAGTTCGTCTGTCCTCCAAGATGCTGCATAAAGACAAAATCCCTCTTGGCGTAGGTACCCCGACCTTGACAACAACCGTAATTAATTACACCTTAAGATTCTTGAAACGCTTTATTGGAATAACAAAGACCTCTTGCTCATTACGCTGGGATGCTTTCACTGACATCCTTTGATAACTGCTGCCTCTTTTTTTTTCCCCTTTCTACTGCGATTTAATTGGCAGGTTTATTGAATAAAAGCAGGAGACTGAAAGGACGTCTTGTGATCTTGATAATTCCTCATACCATTCAACCTTTTCTTTTCACTCTACATCGTCCAGTTCTCATGTTTATCATTTCCTTCCTCATTAATTTTTTTTCTCCTCTTTCCGTTTCCTTAAGAGAGGAAGCGAAAGAATTACTGCAATTCTTGTAATGGAATTTTGCTTTATAATATTTCACTAATGGAAGGATACACACACACACACACACACACACACACAGAGAGAGAGAGAGAGAGAGAGATTGAGATTTTGTAGTTTGTAGTGAATGTTTATGTATAGCACTTCGTGAGAGAGAGAGAGAGAGATTTTGTGGTTTGTAGTGAATGTTTCTGTGTAGCACTTTGTCTCACACACACGCAGAGAGAGAGAGAGAGAGAGAGAGAGAGAGAGAGAGAGAGAGAGAGAGAGAGTGTTACATTTAACAAATCATCAAGATCAAGCAACGTCACAATACGTTATCACTAAGTAGTCACTAAGGAATTGGAGGTTTTGCCCCTCGGGAATTTCTTTAGACAAAAAAAGGTTAAGAAAGGTTAAGAAATAAATTAAAAAATAAAAAGAAACAAGCACACAAAAAAAAATCAAACAAACAGATATACCGCGGTGGGAACGTGCTAGGTATCTCAATCAAAGTCTCAAAAACTTGTCTTAATATGCTATTAACCGAAATAAAAAAAATGGAGGAGGAGGAGTGAGGTACTCAGGACCTTCTGGCGTCTTGTCATAAGAGTCAATTTCATGTAACCGAAGCCTACATCAGCGAGTTAGGGCTAACAAGCCATTCTCGGCTTTATAATCTTTTGTTGGCCTTTTTTTATCTCTCTCTCTCTCTCTCTCTCTCTCTCTCTCTCTCTCTCTCTCTCTCTCTCTCTCTCTCTCTCACTTCATTGTGCTCTGTTGCAACATTCCTTTGGTTTCATGTGTATTGACGTTACTTTTCATCATTGTTCCTTTGGAGAGATATGTTCGGTATTCGTCAGTCATCGCCACACACTCACACACACACACACACGCACACTATATATATGTGTGTAGATGAAATCAGTCATCATTATTCATTTGATCTCCATCCGATTGACTGTGTGTGTCTGTCTTATGGTCCATTTAGTGTTAATGAATTGTGTGAATGTTCATGCATTATTTCTCCGTATATTTTCTTTTAGCTCGATTTTCAAGCAAAGCCAAATCATCCATATTCCACAGACCCTTCAGTACCTTTTCCGCGGGAAAATCAAGTAATTCTAATTGTTTTTTT
The DNA here is from genome assembly GCF_040412425.1 of Macrobrachium rosenbergii. Lineage (NCBI taxonomy): Eukaryota > Metazoa > Arthropoda > Malacostraca > Decapoda > Palaemonidae > Macrobrachium > Macrobrachium rosenbergii. Next base: position 32,516,252 of record NC_089763.1, on the reverse strand, counting down.
TTTTTTACTTTTGTAATGGATTTAAAAGGACAAGAGACGAAATTCATGCTTTAAAAAAATGGAAATAAATTTCTGTCTTTTTAAAGATAAATTAGAAATGTGTAAAGGGTAAAACAGTGGAGCAGATAGTTATGAACAAGGGGTTGAGAGAGAGTGAGCGAGAGATAGGAGACTCAATGAATTTTAATACGAACAAGGAGGAGATATATTAGTATTAATTGACTGTTGTAATTTTGAGGCGATTGCTGGTTATTTACGGCATTTATAGCCTCTCTCTCTCTCTCTCTCTCTCTCTCTCTCTCTCTCTCTCTCTCTCTCTCTCTCTCTCTCTCTCTCATTATTTGTGCAGATTGATTAATAATAGAAAATGCTGTGGATTATTAAATCTCGTAAAAACCTTAATCGTTTCTTACCTTAGCCCCTGTTCGCCGTAGGCGGGTAGCGCCATCAGTGCACCTCACGCGGTGCACTGCAGGCATTCTTTGCAGCGTTCCTTCGGCCCCTAGCTACAACCCCTTTCATTCCTCGTATTGTACCTCCGTTCATATTCTCTCTCTTCCATCTGAATTTTCACCCTCTCTAACAATTGTTTCACAGTGCTAGTTTTCCTCCTGTTAAACTTTTAAACCCATTTGACTCGCAGTTTCCATTTCAACTCTGAATGACCTCATAGGTCCCAGCGCTTGGTCGTTGGCTTAAATTTTATATTCCATTTCTTAGGGCCTTTTTTATCGTAGTCAAGTATTCCTCTCTCTCTCTCTCTCTCTCTCTCTCTCTCTCTCTCTCTCTCTCTCTCTCTCTCTCTCTCATATATATATATATATATATATATATATATATATATATATATATATATATATATATATATATATATATATATATATATATATATATTAAATAGAGTCCAAGTCCCTTGGGTTACTGTTTATTGTAGTTCAAATGTGCCATCTCTCTCTCTCTCTCTCTCTCTCTCAT
>NC_089763.1:32490277-32510277 GCF_040412425.1 Macrobrachium rosenbergii | reverse complement strand
TTCAGCTTGTTAAATGTGGCCCAGTTTTGTTGGGCGATGCCAGACAAGAAAAAATGAAGAAAAAAATTAGAAGTCTAGTTTGAATTTATTATTCTTGCTCCCTCAAAGGGTGTTTTTGTTGTAAATTGTTTTGCCCCGAGATCAACTGCTGAGACTGTCGTTTATTTTGCTTTTAGGGCTAATTCACTAAAGTCAGGGTTGGTTGTTTGTAAAGCGAAAAATTTCCTTTTTTCCTCTTTTTATAATTCAGTACAATCTCATATCATCCTTGAGGTTAATTCACTGGTGGCCGGAAATAGTCACAGAAAAAAGTTCACAATTTTGGCTAGGAAAAAAAGTCACATTAATTTATGGTGGCCGGTAATAAAGTCACATGGAAAAATTCAGTGTTTCTTTGGGGGTCATTATCTTTGATATTTACAGTCTTTTGTTTATGTTTTTACGGTAATCCCTAACAGGCTTGTAATAAACACGTCGCAAAGGTTAATGTGGTTTTTACTTTTTTTCCTGTGACTTTTTTCCTGTGACTTTTTTCCTGTGACTTTTTTCTGTTACTTTTTTTCCTGTGACTTTTTTTCTGTGACTTTTTCCTGTGACTTTTTTACCTGGATTCAATTCACTAACCAGTAAGGGTTACCTGATACAACTCCCTACAACCTTTATTCATCGACAAAAATATGGAGCCAGGCGGAATACCTAAGGGTTAATTATTATAACCCCAGACAGTTCTTTGCAATGTGCAAGTTAATCAGGAAATACCGGTGCGAGACTGTGCCAAAGAATTTTAACTGGCCTGTTTTTAACAATAATTTTTTTTTGGTAATGTTTAAGATCTAATCGTGTTATTGTTTATTACCCAGGTTAGGCTACTATTGCTTATTTTCCCTAATATACTCTGAATTTGCTTTAACAATCAACAAATCCAGTTTATTTTTTGGGCAAACTGTCAGCGAATATGACCTCATCCTTGATAACTTCCTCCTCCTCCTCCTGTTTTCCCTCAAGGAACACCTCACCAATGCCCCCTCACCCTTGATACTTCCCTCTCCTGTACTTCCTCCTCTCCCCCCTCCTCCTCAGTCCAGTCTACCACTCCAATCTAAGAACCAGACAACCTCCATTCCATTAAGGTAATATGATTCGCCTCGTCTTGAACGGCATAACGAAAGGGGAAAACGCAAATATGTGATATCTCTCAGGTTTGTATTTTACAACAACTGTCATCGTTTCCACATAACCCCCAAAACGAGGGGACCGAATGGGATGGGTTTCGGTGGGGATTCAGAGCAAACGACTGTGAACAAATCCTTTCTGCACTGAATCACCGTCTGGAGATGTGGAGGGGATTTTTCTCCGTAAGTGATGGTCTCATCGCTTCGAAAAGGGATTTTCTCTTTTCTTTTTTTTTATTCTCATAATTTAGGTCTCATACGACTTAAGACTTAAGTTTAAGGATTGATAGATTTGTTTGCTGCTTTGGCGTTGCAACGTTGTAATATATCTTAGATTATGAATTCTTTGAAATAAAACGATGTTTTGATTACAAATTTTTAAAAAAATATGGACTCACTCCAATAACTGCTTTGTGTATACAGAACGCGCCTCATATCCTTAGGGTACAATAATAAACAGCAATAATTAATGATAAGTAAATGATAGAAAATGCTTTCTCATGCATCGTTCCTGCACATTCTTTTCGTATCTTTGGATCAAATGCTATAGTTATCGTAACTAGGCCTATTCGTTGTATGCACTGACTTTATTTAAAAAGAAAAGAGGTCACTTTTTTTAAACAAAGGTAATGAAAATGAGAAAATAAATATGAAGGAAACTTGCCTAACCTCAGTAGAGCTTTGTAATTCCCTCTGATGTAGGATTATAATAAATTTGTGGAGGACTATCAGTGTAAATTACATTAAGTGTTCCTTTGTCTATGTACTTTAAATTTGGTTATTTTAATTGTCTTTTTATGTGGATTAATACTTTTAGTTTTCTATAAAAGAACACTATTGTGTCACCCTCCAATCATCAAACATACCAAATTGCGGCCCTCTAGCCTCAGTAATTTTTGTTTTATTTAAGGTTCAAGTTAGCCGTAATCGTGCTTCTGGCAACGATATAGGGTAGGCCACCACCGGGCCGTGGTTGAAGTTTCATGGGCCGCGCGGCTCATACAGCATTATAACGAGACCACCGAAAGATAGACCCATTTTCGGTGGCCTTGAGTATACGCTGTAGCGGCTGTACAGAAAACTCGACTGCGCCGAAGAAACTTCGGCGCATTTTTTACTTGTTTTGGATTAAGCATTCTTGTACTCCTGTCATTAACTTGAACAGTTCGTAATATCCTAAGTGATATAATTTTCTGAAGACTCGTACTATATCAACTTGAGTAGTTCCTGACCATTCAAGTATTGTCTCGTTGTGAAGGTGCTTCCGGTGGGGGGGGGGGAAGGGGAACGAGGAGTTCTCGTTCTCGTATGAACCGTGAAACGAAGAGGCCATACACAGGACAAGAATTGGAATCAAAAGAAGGAAACAGAGGCGGGAAAATTGAGCCTTTATCCTGCCGGAGGGCCGAGAATGGAGCCATTATGCTATTCCATTCGGGCCGTTAAGGATCCACAAAAATCCTCTGCTCTCTTTATCCAACGAGTGAAGAAGAAGAAGAAGAAGAGGAAGAAGAAGAAGAAGAAGAAACAGGAGGAGGAGGAGGAGGAGGAGGAGGAGGAGGAGGAGAATAGAAATTGATGTGAAAGTTCTCATTTCCCGGATGGAAGCAATTCTAGCGGGCCATTCCAGATGACAGAGCCATTCCCATTCCCGATTCCCGTAATGGGCCCAGAGGAGGAGTTGGAACACCAGGGGACTCGCCTGGGAGGAGGTTGTGGCAGGAGAAGGGGAACATTAGCCGGGGTTTCATTGCTAATGGGAAGAGAGAGAGAGAGAGAGAGAGAGAGAGAGAGAGAGAGAGAGAGGTGCAGAAGCACTTTTCAATTAGAATTCCCTTAAGTGTAAGCTATTCACTTGGTATAGTGAATGCGACATTAAATGATATTTGTGGTATTATATATATATATATATATATATATATATATATATATATATACATACATATATATATATATAAATACATACTTATAAATACATACTTTCATACATACATAGGTACACATAAGAAAAAAATTGAAAGTAGATCAGGGAGCATTGCAAAATGAGCAATAATGAGATTGCAAAATGAGCAATAATGAGAGAGAGAGAGAGAGAGAGAGAGAGAGAGAGAGAGAACAAAAATGGAATGATGTTAACCGGTCGTGTATATATCTCTGCCACGGAATTATGAAGAGTTTAAATGAGTGAAACCTCACTATGAGGTAATCCTTCTTAGGAGAATGAAGTTCTTTTCCCTTGGCTAAAATTTAGACGGCAGATTTATATGCTCATGTCGTTGACCCCGCCCCCCCCCTTTTTTTTCTAAGGAACGTCATTGAGACGTACAGCCTAATGCCCTGTTGCCGCCCAGGACCGAAGATACCCCATCGGGGGTTAGTGCCGTCAGTGCACCTCATGCGGTACACTGTAGGATTACTTGAGTTTCTTTGCAGCGTGCCTTCGGCCCATATATAGCTGCAACCTCCTTTCATATTCTCTTTCTTCCATCTTAATTTCCACCCTCTCCTAAACAACTGATTCATAGTGCAACTGCTTTGAGGTTTTCCTCCTGTTACACCTTTCAAACTTTTTACTGTCAATTTCCGTTTCAGCGCTGAATAAGTCCCAGTGCATGGCCTTTGGCCTAAATTCTATATTCAGTTCAATTTAATTCAATCCGAAGAACAAATAAAAAACTTGAAAGAAGATAGTTTTAGCTGGGCTTAACTATACATAGGAACGCACATTACTTTAGACTTCCGGTGTGAAAGATCTTGTCTTCTTCATTATGTTTTTTTGCGTAATTGTACAGCGTAATGCCCTGTTGCAGCCCAGACACGAAGAACGAAAGAAACAAGTAATAAATGCGCCGAAGTTTCTTCGGCGCAATCAAGTTTTCTTTACAGAATGTAATCAGGGCCACCGAAAATAAACCTGATTTATCTTTCGATGTTCTCGGTATAATGCTGTATGAACCGTGGCCCGTAAAACTTGAACCACGGCCCTGTGGTGGCCTGGCCTATATCGTTGCCAGAAGCACGATTATGGCCAACTTTAACCTTAAATAAAATAAAAGCTACTGAGGAGGCTAGAGGGCTGCAATTTGGTATGTTTGATGATTGGAGGGTGGATGATCAACATACCAATTTGCAGCCCTCTAGCCTCAATAATTTAAGATCTGAGGGAAGAGAAGTGCGGACAGAATAAAGTGCGGACAGAATAAAGTGCGGACAGAATAAAGTGCGGACGGACAGACAAAGCGGGCACAATAGTTTTCTTTTACAGAAAACTAAAATGAAAGAAATATGTTTCCTTTAGGTTTTGCTTAACTACGAAGGAACAAATATAACTCTGGACTTCCGGTGTAAAAGGTCTTTGTGTCTTCATCGTGTTTTGTGCGTGTGTTTGTTTGTTTGTTTGTTTGTTTGCAAGGGGTCCCGCGCAAGGTTAGAGGGTAATCGCTCTTTGCAAGGGCTGTAAAAATCAGCTGCTTCGTTTGATGTTAATTTTCCTTCAGGAATGAGATGGTCTGGCCTTTAAGAAGTCATCTTTGTCTGTCCTTCTATTATCTATCTGTCTACCTGCAAAGCGTTGCATATACATACACTATACATACACTATATATATATACATATATATATATATATATATATATAATATATGTATATATAATATATACATGTATATATATATATATATATATATATATATATAAAATGAATAATAAATATATATATTTATATATACACACACAATATATATATATAATATATGAATAATAAATATAAATTTATATATCATATATATATATGTATATATATATATATATATATATATATATATTATAATTATATCTTATAATTATATTATATGACAATAATGAGTAACATGTTAGTATAGTTATTTTTTCAATTGTAAGCCAACAAGATTGAAAAGTTCATGCTCTTATTTCGCCAAGGAATACAATGTGAGCAAAAACCAAGGGGAGAAAGGCCAAAAGTATGGAGTCTGACTTCCAAGGAAGCGATAGAACGCCCATTGATGGAGGGAAGGTTATGTAAAATTCCCAAATTTCCGAGACGTAGACACATGAAGATGACAAATTTCCTTATGAAAGTGAATTACATATATATAATAATAATTTATTAACATTTATATAATAATTATAATTTATTATATAGCCTAAGTTTGTTATTGACGTACCTGGTTTAACTAAAAAATTTTGTCCTTCCCAGAGTGGAGCACTTCACCTCTCTCTCTCTCTCTCTCTCTCTCTCTCTCTCTCTCTCTCTCTCTCTCTCTCTCTCTCTCTCTCTCTTTCCGTATAGTTTTTAAGAGAGTTTTGAAAGGCTAGTTGCTGAAAATTATTTGACTGGAAAGTAAATAGTCTGACTTCTCAGGGGATAGAAAGTATTTTACAAGATTTTAATAATTTGTCAAAGGAATTTTTTATATCATCATGAAAATGAGCCGTCAGCTTTTATTATCACTTTGCATGTGCTCATGGGTAGATAGATAGAGAGATAGATAGGTAGGATAGGATAGGATAGGAGGATTGAGAGAGAGAGAGAGAGAGAGAGAGAGAGAGAGAGAGAGAGAGAGAGAGAGAGAGAGAGGCCATGATGATGATGATGATGGAAGGCTCCCATGAGCAACTTGAATAGCCTCGTTGACACCATGATTATGACACTATATGACTTTTACTTACTATTCTTCCAAGCTGGGGAATTTTTCTTCTGCCAATTGGTTGAAGTATGGCAGCTTTCGTATTACTTGAAAAAGTCTTCTTTCGCCTTAATGTGTATTTTTTTGGTTATGAGGATATCAAGGGTATATTCTCCTTGTAAATGCGTTGATGTTTTCGCTAAAATTCTGTAAGGTTTAAAGTGAATAGTGGTAACGGCACCAGGCGTTCATGTGCCCAAATGTTAAAATATTTGCAGAAATATCGTGATATTAAGCACCAGTTTCAGTGCTGTTTTTTATTCTTTTATACCAGCCATGAAACCAACTTTATCTCGGTCAGATTGTGGAAGTTGATTCATAATAAAAACAAGTGAAAATGCGCCCAAGTTTCTTCGGCGCAATCGAGTTTTCTGTACAGCGTATAATCAAGGCCACCGAAAATAAATTTATCTTTCGGTGGTCTCGGTATAATGCTATATGAGCCGCGGCCCATGAAACTTTAACCACGGCCCGGTGGTCGCCTGGCTTATATCGTTGCCAGAAGCACGGTTATGGCTAACTTTAACCTTAAGTAAAATAACAGCTACTGAGGCTAGAGGGCTGCAATTTGTTATGTTTGATGATTGGAGGATGGATGATCAATATAGCAATTTGCAGCCCTCTAGCCTCAGTAGTTTTTAAGATCTGAGGGCGGACAGAAAAAGTGCGGACAGAAGAAAGTGCGGACGGATAGACAAAGCCGGCACAATAGTTTTCTTTTCAGAAAACTAAAAACGATATCCATTAAAGTGAGGCAGTTTGCACCCTCAGTCTCAAAATATTCTTCCCCGTGTTGAACGACATTGCTTACTAAACCTGGTATGCTCTTAATCTTTAGGATTTCATTTATTGTTCTTAAAAATTCACAGAGGAAATAAAATTGCGTGGCAACAGTTAGTAATTGGCACATATTACGGCTTTTATCATCCACAATATCATATTAAATGTTCACGTGAAATGTTTTTCGATTAATTGCGAGTTTGTTTGGTATTCTGCAAATCAGTATTTGTCAAGGATCTCGTTTGCCCCTTTTATTTATATGAATGTCTGTACAATAATAATAATAATAATAATAATAATAATAATAATAATAATAATAATAATAATAATAATAATTTATTCAGTTCAGGATCTATAGTGGTTACAGAATAAAGTAGAGGCGATATGGAATCAGTAGCATGATGGTAATAATAATAATAATAATAATAATAATAATAATAATAATAATAATAATAATTTATTCATTTCAGGATCTATAGTGATTACAGAATAAAGTAGAGGCGATATTGAGTCCCAGTAGCATGATGGTAAAATAAGAGTCAGTTATATCTTTTTTTCATCTTGCTAATGTATTTGTGAATGCACGGCTTTATTTTAAAAAGGTCATGACCTGCAACATGATAAGACAACTAAGTTGATAATAATAGTAGTAATAATAGTAGTAATTAAACGGTAAATAATATTTTAAAAGGTCTTGAATATGGTTATAAGACAACTAATTGATAATAAATAATTAAACGGTAAATAATAATAATAATAATAATAATAATAATAATAATAATAATAATAATAATAATAAATGTAGATATGAAGGTTAATAAAAATTATGGTAATAAAATCTAACAAAACTTTAATGTTTATCTCTTAGTCGATAACTTGTATAAAGAATTTAAAACTACGTGCCAGCACTACCAGGCTCTTCACTACCAGTTTTAAAGTACCAGAGTCCCCCTCCGAGGCATTCGGGCATAATGGGGTACCATTATGGTCTGCCTGGGGGCTTTGACGAAACCACCGGTATTTGAGGTGCGCGGTATCGTAAAAGATGGAGTTTTGGGGAGACTAGACGGTGTCCTATCCTGAAAACCAGGTGTATTAAGGAGAGCGTAGCTTAGGTATATAGCAGTTTATGATGTGTTGGAAGTTGAAGTTATAGAGTAGTGGGTTCTTAACCTTTTTCAAAGTATGCACCTCTTTCAAATCGGCAGTCAGTTCTCGCACCCCCTGAATTGCTGAAATATAAAAAAAAAAAGCTAAAATACAAATTTGATATGATGTGTATTTATAACAAAACCACATTTTTTTTAATATTCATTCACAAAGCTTACAACAAGAACAAAAACAAAATAATAATAATAATAATAATAATATTATTATTATTATTATTATTATTATTATTATTATTATTATTATTTTATTATTTTATTTTTATTTATTTTTTTTATTTTATTTTATTTTATTTGATTTTTATTTGTATTTGTTGTAGAAAAATATAACTTGTACGTAAAAATATATATTTTGCTTTAAGAACCGGCTTCGCACCCCTGGTTAAGAACCACTGTTATAGAAGTTTGTGTTTTGATATTGTTTGGACTTTCTCTCTTGCTTACTTTATCGTTATAGTGTTTTTGTTTACCCAGAAACCAACCTATTAAGAAGTTAGCGTATGTATGTGCGCAATTTAGAAGGTGTTGGGAGTTATAGGCACAGACGTCGGTATTTTATTATGGCCTCACTCTTGTGCTTACTTTTGAGCGATATAAGTGTTCTTGTTTTTGTAAAATCTTAGCGTTTCAATATTGTGTTTTATAATTAAGTGCATTAAGGGGGTTGTAACGTATAAAATATACTTAACTTATCATTTGTTGGAAGCTAGAGATATAGACGTTTGCGTTTTAGTATTGTTTTAAATTATTCTTCCGCTTGCTTTTGAGAGCTATAGAGTACTTGTTTTATAGGATATTAGCATTTAGTGTTGTCTTGAATGGATTCATACCCATATTTTATTTCTGAAAAGTTTTTTGTAATTTGATCTGTTAGGATTTTTTTTTTTTTTTTTTTTTTTTTTTTTTGTAGACTCGAGCGCACTTGTTGACAGTCAAACTTGTTTATAAAATAATAGGTTTTTAGTATTATGCGGATAAACTCGTATACTGTATATTAGAACTCAAAATTCTGTGTAGAATTTCAAATGTTGTTATGCAATTTCAGGCCTAAATTGTTTTCTGGACAGATTAATGTACACACTTTTAACTCAAAACTTGTTCTAAAATTCAGTAAAATTCATATATACGCACACCTTTTAAACTAAGGTTTCTGTTCTTTGGACAGATTCATACCCTGACTTTTAGGATGAACCTTTCTGTAAGAGTCTCGTGGTATGCTGTTTCTTCAAATATTCATGAACATATTTTTAAGGCCCAAAGTTGATATAAGTTTTTGTAGTCTTCATGTTTCCAAATTAATTATACCTTTACTTATTAACTCGAAAGTTCACATCGGAAGTTAGATTATAGTAGATTACCTTGGTAGATTCATACAAGCACTATGTAGCCCAAAATATCTTTCATTTTCAGCATTGATAATCTCGAGGTTCATATATGTATGTATGTATATATATATATATATATATATATATATATATATATATATATATATATATATATATATATATATATATATATATATGTGTGTGTGTGTGTGTGTGTGTGTGTATGTATATATGTATACATATATATATATGTATACATACATACATACATACATACATTTATATATACGTATATATATTTATAAAGCAGCAATAACCTTTAATTCTCAACTGCTCTACGACTATCCTATATACAGTTCTCCATTGCAAAAACGTGGACATATAAATGTACGTGAAAATGTATTGGTTTATCAGCCTATAAGAATCTGTAAATTGTATACATATTTTATACAGGCAAAGAAGAATTCAAGCCCGGATAAAAGAGGAGGGTCGAGCATTTGGTCAACGTCCATGCCTAGTAACACCAAGCGTAACTGAAACCTATAACGAACCTTGGCGGTCTGGTGCAAGCGGCGGTGCCTTATGAGTAAGCCCACGTGCTCCCAAGAGTAATGTTGATTGCAATGGCCATATTACGTACTTGATCGCTGAAAACCTAAAGCGCATTACTGAAATCAGATATTTACGGCAAAAAAAAGCTGGTCACATTCTTTTTTATGGCCTAGTGAGCGATAAGAACTCTCTCTCTCTCTCTCTCTCTCTCTCTCTGAATATATGTTTATTTATAGGCACATATGTATGATTTTTATGTATGTATGTATGTATGTATGTATGTATACTGTATGTATGTATATAAATTATATATATATATGTATATATATATATATATATATATATATATATATATATATATATATATATATATATATATATATAATTTCGGAATAATCAACTGCTGAAAATGTAAGATACTTTGGATTTAAAAGGAAGGTTTGTGTTCCCGCCTCGTTGATGAGTTGATTTTAATATGTGCTTATAACGCGTATTCATCTCTGCAACCAACCTTTTTTTTATTTTGATATACGAGAGTCACAGTCCTGTTAATGATTGTTCGATGACAATCTTTCTGACTTCTTTCAAGGGTGCGCGATTACTTTAAATGGCAAATATGATATATATATATATATATATATATATATATATATATATGTGTGTGTGTGTGTGTGTGTGTGTGTGTGTGTGTGTGTGTGTTTGCATGCATATATATATATATATATATATATATATATATATATATATATATACACACACACATATATATAATTTATATATATAATTATATTTGCCATTTAAAGCAATCACGCACACTTGAAAGAAGGCAAAAATTCTCATTGAACAATCATTAACAGGACCGTGACTCCCGTATATTAAAACAAAAAAAAAAAAAAAGGTCGGTTACAGAGATGAATACGCGTCACAAGCACATTAAAATCAACTCCTAAACAAGGCGGAAACGCAAACCTTCCTCTTAAATCCATCTCTGCTTTGAAACAGCTACTGCGAAAGAGGAATGATAAACACAGGAAGTGACATCGCCAGTCCTTGTTAAGTTGAAGAATAATGATGTCATAAACATGTTGGGTAATGTCTGATGCGTAACAGGGAACATATGTTGCCGACACATTCCAACCGAATGTTGAAATGCCTCGACAGCTAAATGAATGGGTGGTTATCCTCGCGTAATTGTGCTTGATGATTTCGCGTGAAGGTTTTATTGGTCTTTATTCCTTCATAACTTTTTTTTATTTGAGTTTTAGACAAATATGCCGGTCGCGAGCCTGGGTGAAGGAAGAGGATTGATTGCAGAATGATTCTTATTTAAGAAAAATTACAAAGATTAAAATGTAGTATTTTTATTACGGAAGACCATGAAGAACACTCAGGTTATTTTAAAAAGCAGTATATGCTCGTTAGTGAAGACTATGAAGAACATTCACGTTCTTGAAGACTCAGGATAAAATCTCATTTAAAACGATAAATATTCTGTTTTATAAAAGCACATGATTGAAAACAAAAGCTTTTTTCTTTATTGAAGACTATGAAGAACGTTCAAGATATTTTAAATACCAGAATTTTTCTTATCGAAGACTAAAGAAAATATGACTTCTTTCAAGATCAGGATAAAATAAGACTTTGTGTCTTGAATGTAAATCGTGGTATATTGTTAGAAATGACATTCAAATCCCCAGGCTCATTTTTAACATTTTACCAAGAGAAAGAGGCTTATTTTATCCTCATATCATTGGTGATGTAAGCTTTAATTCGGCAGGTCCTAATATATGATGAATTCTTGAGCACTGAACAAATTCGATTGCCAACTAAGGTTTTTCATAAACAAATAATAAAATGTTCTGGGGCAATTTATCTAATGCATCGAGCGGAAAACATTCCCCTGGGGGAAGACTGTTAGCGAAAGTACACTAAGTAAGCATAAAAAAAAAAATACACATAAAACTGCTTATTCTTGAAAAAGCTCAGCAATATTACGAAAATACGGCACTGCATAATTCATAAAGCAAAACTGCAAACTTCCAAAATATATGAGCAAAGATCCAAGCTTTGCGTATCGCGAAATAGTGTAGCTGCGCAAACCTAGAACAGAACTGTTCCGTAAATATGCCACTCTTCTGTAACGGGAAAGCGCAAAGGCGCGATCCTAAAAGTGCATCGTAAAAAATACCGCCTCTTCTATTATGAAAAAGCGCTGGGGCAAATCAAATCAGACCTCGACTCTCCGACACCCCAGCGTTTCCTATAGCATTATCGGGAGTCGCGCCCTGTAATCTAATTTTCTTATGAGGAAGGAAGGCGAGTAGAGAGAGAGAGAGAGAGAGAGAGAGGGAGAAGGAAGGAGGAAGAGAGAGAGAGAGGGAGAAGGAAGGAGGATGAGAGAGAGAGAGAGAGAGGGGAGAACGAGGAGGAGGATAGAGAGAGAGAGAGAGAAGGAAGGAGAGAAAGAGAGAGAGTTAGAAGGAAGGAGAAAGAGAGAGAGAGAGAGAGAGTTAGAAGGAAGGAGAAAAGAGAGAGAGAGAGAGTTAGAAGGAAGGAGAAAAGAGAGAGAGAGAAGGAAGGAGAAAAGAGAGAGAGAGAGTTAGAAGGAAGGAGAAAAGAGAGAGAGTGAGTTAGCAGGAAGGAGAAAAGAGAGAGAGAGAGTTAGAAGGAAGGAGAAAAGAGAGAGAGAGAGAGTTAGAAGGAAGGAGAAAAGAGAGAGAGGGAGTGAGTTAGAAGGAAGGAGAAAAGAGAGAGAGAGAGAGTTTAGAAGGAAGGAGAAAAAGAGAGAGAGAGAGAGTTAGAAGGAAGGAGAAAAGAGAGAGAGAGTTAGAAGGAAGGAGAAAAGAGAGAGAGAGAGTTAGAAGGAAGGAGAAAAGAGAGAGAGAGTTAGAAGGAAGGAGAAAAGAGAGAGAGAGTTAGAAGGAAGGAGAAAAGAGAGAGAGAGTTAGAAGGAAGGAGAAAAGAGAGAGAGAGAGAGAGTGAGTTAGAAGGAAGGAGAAAAGAGAGAGAGAGAGATGAAGGAAGGAGAATAGAGAGAGAGAGAGACAGAGAGAGAAAAGGAAGTAGAACAGAGAGAGAGAGAGTTAGAAGGAAGGAGGAAAGAGCGAGTTCGGAAGAGAGAGAGAGAGAGAGAATGTTTGGGTGTGTGTTTTACTAACAAAATCTGACAAATTCCATGTATCGGATAAGATAAGCGCAGTGTCTCCTAATGGCATTTGTAGGATATAGGGACCAACTGAAAATTTATGAGGTGACTTAGTGTTGTATCTCATCAAATAACATGACTTAGTAGCGTATCTTATTAATCTCATCTTTGCTTTTCCTTTAATAAGAAGTAAAGGTTGATGTCACACCAAGAATATTTTATCATTTGAATCAATCTGAAAAATAAGTGACACCGCCAAACGTCATCAGTGGCACCGATGTTAGTGAATTTTTTTTTTCTCTCTCTCTTTCGTAACCTTGTCTCCGTTATTCGCTGAAAATATGATAAAAAAAAACTACTTAGGAAAAAATTGCTCTCAAGTCGAAAAGACTATGTATTTTAGAAAATTGCTTCTTTCGCTTAAAATTTTGATTTTAAAAAAATTACCTTCTAAAAGGGAAAAAAATACCCGCTCCGGAAATGACGCTTTTAGCTTTTAATTTTGTTCACGAGAAAAAAAACCTGCCTTCTATAAATGGGACAAGAAAAACCTGCACTGGGAAAAAAAATCGTTATTGGCCATTTCTCTCGCCCTCATTGACCTCCCCCTTCATCTCCCCCTTCAGATATCACCACCACTTTTTCGTACTTTTTTTTTTTTTTTTTTTTTTTGCCCCCAGGCCCTGAGGGGGCGATGAAGCGGAACAGGTGATGATTCCCTCAGGGACGTGGGTGTTTTCTCCTCCAGCGCCTTCGGAATAATGAGCAGAAAAACGAGCTTAAGAAGCCAAGGGGAAGAGGAGCCCCCTTTTTCTTTTCTTTTCCTTTGGTCCTGTGGGAGGGGGGGGCGTTCTAACCTTGGGAGTCGTTTTATAGGGAATTCTGCCTTGGGTTACTGCTATTAACGCTGCTGCTATTGCTGGTCTTTGTTGCAGTTTTGTGCTGAGGCATGCTTTTTATTTAGTACTACTACTAATGCTACTACTACTGTTTTAAATGAGATATCTGGTTAGGATTTCTAATACTACTACTACTACTACTTTTTAATGAGTATCTGCTTTGGATAAGTACTCGGGAGTCGTTTTATAGGGAATTCTGCCTTGGGTTACTGCTATTACCGCTGCTGCTACTGCTGCTGTTGTTGCTGGTCTTTGTAGCAGTTTTATGCTGAGGCATGCTTTTTATTTAGTAGTAGTAGTACTACTACTACTACTGCTACTACTACTAGGCTACTACTGTTTTAAATGAGATATCTGTTTCGGATTTCTAATACTGCTACTACTACTTTTTAATGAGTATCTGCTTTGGATAAGTACTACTACTACCAAATGAGGTCTGCTTGGATTTTTACCTACTCTTACTACTATTTAATGAGTATCTCCTTTAGACTTCTGCTACTAATACTGCTACTATTTTTGAGATATCTGCTTGAATTTCGACTGCTATTACGAATACTACTTTTTACTGAGATATCTGCTTGTATTTCTACTATTTCTGCTATGTAATGAGTATCTGATTTGGATTTCTACTACTATTACTACTACTGCTTTTACTGAGATATCTGCTTTGAATTTCTACTACTATTACTACTGCTACTTTTACTGAGATATCTGCTTTGGACTTCTGATACAATTACTACTACTACTTTTTATTGAGATATCTGCTTTGTATATCTACTGCTACTTTTTCATTGATTTATATCTGCTTTGGATTTCTAGTGCTATTTTTTATTGAGATATGTGCTTTGGATTTCTACTGCTACTTTTTCATTGATTTATATCTGCTTTGGATTTCTACTGCTACTTTTTTATTGAGATATCTGCTTTAGATTTCTACTACTACTACTGATACTGCTGTTTAAGGAGAGGTCTGATTTGAATTTCTTCTACTCCTACTCCTTGGCTACTACTTGGAATACTACTAAGGCTCCTGGGAATCTTCAGGAGAATTCTACTTTAGATTACTAATCTTACAGCTAGAATATTCTTACTCCTATTACTACTACTTTTACTGCTGCTACACTTTGAGCTGTTGCTAGGAGAGTACTGCTTTGTATTAATACTTCTGTGACCACTTTCTGGTCGAAGGGGTATGCATACTGTGGGAGAAGTATTAAACAGAGCAGCACTTCGGAAAACTCTGAATACAGAGTCTTGCTACTAGGGAAACTACTTTTTTGTTGCCACTAGTAGTGTTGATACTGCTGCTGGCTTTGCAAGTAGTTCTAATGCTGCTGCTGAGTTTAAGGTTTTTTTAGTTTTCTAAAAAGAAAGCTATTGTGCCGACTTTGTCTGCCCGTCCGCACTTTTTTCTGTCCACACTTTTACTGTCCGCTCTCAGATCTTAAAAGCTGCTGAGGCTAGAGGGCTGCAAATTGGTATGTTGATCATCCACCTCCGATTATTAAACATACCAAATTACAGCACTCTAGCCTCGGTAGTTTTTTTGTTTAAGGTTAAAGTGCGTCTAGCAACGATATAGACCAGGCCACCACCGGGTCGTGGCTAAAGTTTCATGGACCGCGGCTCATACAGCATTGTACCGAGACTACCGAAAGATAGATCTATTTTCGGTGGTCTTGATTATACGCTGTACAGAAAACCTCATTGGGCCGAAGAAACTTCGTCGCATCTTTTACTTTTTTTTTTTTTTTTTTTTTACTTGACCACATTGCTAAGGAGGTCCGCAACGAGACAGTTACTTATTACGTTTTGAAATGTATTTTTAAAAAGCGCATTAGAAACATAATGTTTTAAAGATCTGATCGAACTTATTTTTCATCTAACAGGAAATTTTGTAGATATTTACCAAGCATTGTAAAAAATTTCTTAGATATACTTTAAAATGGCAGACGACTCGGTACTTACATTCGTCAGTCCTTAATTGGTGTTCAAGCAACGTCTTATTGCAATTCTTGAGTAACACGCGCACCCGCTTGCCATTGCACAAACACATGCATCAGCATGCACTATGTATGTTATCTGATGCATTTGCATACGTGCCTGCTCAGTAGCACAGAAGCAAGTGCTCCCGCAGCCAAACACAAGTAGTAAGCATATGCATATTTATACACTTGCTCACAGAATTATTTTCTGCAAACATTCACGAACGTGCGCGCTGGGTATATGACCATACTTTCATTTGTGGTGGTGATGTAACTTGTGACTCCGGAAATAATGTTGAAGTCGGCGGAAGTCTTTTTTTTTGCGTTTTTATTTTGTTTATTTTTATTTATTTATTTACCTTTGCGATTAAGGCGAAGGACCGATCGTCTGATCTTTGTCAAGTTAATATGAGAAATAACCTCGGTTCTCACTTGAATCGCAAAGATTCTCTCTCTCTCTCTCTCTCTCTCTCTCTCTCTCTCTCTCTCTCTCTCTCTCTCTCTCTCTCTCTCTCTTTAGTTGTGAATTGTTTATCTGTTCTGATGTTATATTCTATAGTTAGTTTCCCCTCTGTCTCTCTCTCGCTTATGTTTTGAATTATTTTACTGTCAAGATATTATATTCTAAAGTTAGTTCTCTCTCTCTCTCTCTCTCTCTCTCTCTCTCTCTCTCTCTCTCTCTCTCTCTCTCTCTCTCTCTCTCTCTCTCTCTCTCTCTCTCTTGCTGTTTTGAATTATTTATGATATCTATACTAAAGTTAGTCTCTCTCTCTCTCTCTCTCTCTCTCTCTCTCTCTCTCTGTGCGTCGAGGAAATCTGTCAAACCCGCAAAAGACCAGATTGATTAGTTTCACGCTGAAGACCCTCCCACTGTGATTGCGTCATTGACTGCTTTGTGACAAATACGGGGAACTCGCTCAGGTGTGATTCGTGATTGACGTTGTCGTGGGATACAGGTGAGATGGAATTTTGTGGTATAAACAAAGTAACGTTTATTGTGTCTGGAGTTTACAGAGATATATTTTACATTTTTAAATAATTTTCAACCTTATGCAGTTTTTTTATGAATGGTGCGTCCAGAGAGAGAGAAAAAAAAAACATTACAACGATCATCGTTACATTCACTCTGTTGAGGTTTTCTGTTTTGCCTACTGATTTATATAATTTTTTGGATGTGAAGATTTCGTGTTTCCTTGCTCTCTCTCTCTCTCTCTCTCTCTCTCTCTCTCTCTCTCTCTCTCTCTCTCTCTTCTCTCTCAGTTCAAATGATTTTTGTTTAGGATTCTTTTGACATTTATTACTCATTTTTCTGTTTCTCCCCTGCATTGCCTCTCTCTCTCTCTCTCTCTCTCTCTCTCTCTCTCTCTCTCTCTCTCTCTCTCTCTCTCTCTCTCTCCAGTTCAAATGATTTTTGTTTAGGATTCTTTTGACATTTATTACTCATTTTTCTCTGTTTCTCCCCTGCATGCACTCACCTCTCTCTCTCTCTCTCTCTCTCTCTCTCTCTCTCTCTCTCTCTCTCTCTCTCTCTCTCTCTCTCTCTACACACACACACATCGTTACCCCAGTCCATTTGCTTTTTGCTGACGGCTATCATTTTTCATCCTAGATTTTTTTCACTCTCTCTCTCGCTTTTTTTTTTTTTTTTTGTCTCTCGTCTCGGCAGTGACTGACTTTTCCACCGGGGGGAAAGTGCTACCCTGGGACCTCTCTTGTCACGCTATCCGCCCCTAATGGCCGGGTGAAAACAAAAACGGTGGCAGCAATTACCGGGGAAAAAATGGAACGGAGCCTCTCGGGAGACTTTTGGGGCGGGGAGGGGAGAGAGGGGGTGGGCGGTGTTTGACCATCGTCCCTGGTGGTGCTTTCGGCTAATGTGGGTGTGTCCGTGCTTTTGATTGGGAGAGGCGGAAGTGGAATGCACAGGCTATCTGTTTCCTTTATTAAAATGATTTTTGTTAGTGTGATTTCATTATATGCAATTAAAAATGTCTGATTTTGCTATTGTAATGTTATTATATATACTTTAAAAAATTTCAGTCGTCCATATATAGACAGACGTTAGCATTCTCTACATCTCTGATGTATATATATATATATATATATATATATATATATATATATATACGTATACAGTACATATAAATATATATATATATATATATATATATATATACAGTACATATAAATATATATATAATATATATGTACAGTATATTATATTGTATATATGTGTATATATATATACATACTTGGTGTGGTCCAGTGGCTATCAGCCTCATCACACCAGCGAGATGAGCTTCCTGAGATCGATCTCGGGCAGGGGATTTTGGGGGGGGCGGTGGGAAACGGCGCAAGCATATTTCCTGAAAACTCCATCGTGCGTAGTTTGCCACCATTGATTGGGTTAATGAATTAAGTGCCTGGAGGGTAGTGGACTGTGGTGGACCGCAACAGTGGTCAAGAACGGAATTCGGCTGACGATACCGAGTTGTTAAGAGGTGAAAATTCATTCTCTCTCTCTCTCTCTCTCTCTCTCTCTCTCTCTCTCTCTCTCTCTCTCTCTCTCTCTCTCTCTCTCTCTCTCTCTCCATTACTACCAGCGCAGTGCTCAGGAAGCCCAAGGTAGGTGTCTAATACTATCCCGGGAACCCCAATAGGCGTCGGCTACCACTGAAGACCCTAAACACGAGCCTGCTAATTTTCCGTTTCCCAAGTAGGCGTCTGCTACTACGCCGAAGGCCACTAAGTAAGTATTCGTCTGTTATGCTAGTCAGACCCCACAAGTAGGTGTCTGCTACTACTCCAGAGATCATAGGTACGCGTCTGCCGCTACTATAGGGAACCTTAGGTAGGCTACTATTAGAGAGACTTTCATTAACAGAGACTTTCATTAACTATTTCTGCGTCTTGCTGTTGCAGGCAACTACCTGAAAATCGAGTTTGAGGATACAAACAGTCGATGGGGACAAGAATTCTCATCAAGCTTAAGAATTTTAAGCGGATTTCTTAAAAATATATCAGACTCAAGGAAAGCGTCGTATTTTTCTCATCTATTAACGAGTAAAAAATGCTCCGGAGTTTCTTGAGCGCAATCGAGTTCTCTGTACATCGTATAATCAAGGCCACCGAAAATAGATCTATCTTTCGGTGGTCTCAATATAATGCTGTATGAGCCACGGCCCATGAAATTTTAACCACGGCCCGGTGATAGCCTATCCTATATAGTTGCCAGAAGCACGATTATGACTAACTTTAACGTTAAATAAAATAAAAACTACTGAGGCTAGAGGGCTGCAATTCGGTATGTTTGATGATTGGAGGGTGGATGATCAACATACCAATTTGCAGCCCTCTAGCCTCAGTAGTTTTTAAGATCTGAAGGCGGACAGAAAAAGTGCGGAAAGAATAAAGTGCGGACGGACAGACAAAGCCGGCACAATAGTTTTCTTTTTCAGAAAACTAAAAGGGATTGTTTACATAGTCTTCAGCTTAAATTTGACTAATATCTGTAAGAGAGGTGTTGAAACACATTCAGGTGAAGACAAAGTTTTTTATTTTTTATTTTGTCCTGTAACTTTTGCGCAACAGCAGCAGCTGTCTTGGAGAACTACATCAGAGATTATAACACTGTGAAGTCGGTGTCGAACAGTCAAGCATATGTCCTTTTGGCATTAACTTTGTAAACTGCTTATTGGATTTGTGATTGCTATGACTGTAGGGACAGTTCTTTTTCCAGAGTAACTTGCCAAGGAACCATTACAGGGTAGTATGCCCCTAACTGACAAAGAAATAAACGAGAAGAGAGAGAGAGAGAGAGAGAGAGAGAGAAAGACGTTAGTGTCTGGCGGACAGAGAGAGAGAGAGAGAGAGAGAGAGAATTATCAGTAAAGTACGTTAGTGTCTGGCGGACGGTTGTCAAAATCCTGTACGGAGGATGGTTAGCGCATCACAACGCCGGATTAATTTAGATAGATAGGTAGATAGATAAATAGAGCTATAGCTGTTAGGCGAAACGTTCGTAAAACACTAAGTAACAATGAGTGACGCAGGTTTATGCTTACACTCTTACGGCGCGGACAAAAATGCCATTAAGTCGCCCGGAAATCTCACCCGTATTAAAATGCCGTAATGTTCGTGAGAAGTGTAAGGAAAATCGTCTCTTTAAGACGTCGGAATTCTAGGTAGGCAGTTATTTTTTTCAGATATTTGAATGTTTTAAACGTTCTGAATATTTTCTGCACTTGGTAACTGGCGTCACAGCAGTGTAA
>NC_089763.1:32440277-32485277 GCF_040412425.1 Macrobrachium rosenbergii | reverse complement strand
TTTGATGCAAGCGGCGATATTTTAAAATGTAAAACACCAACTCTCCCTTCCTCCCCTCCCAAAACCGCTAACCAGCCTCGGCTCCCCACCCCCACCCCCCACCCCCAAAAATAATTAAATAAAAGCAGAATTTGCAACTTTGGTTTCTGGAAGGTAATGATATTCACCTGGCCCCGTCATTAGCATTGATCAGCCCTTATTAACCAGGTTAATGAGGTGTTAAATACGTGTATTGATAGATTAGCCTTCAAGCACCCTCAAAGCAGAATGTTGCGTAGGTGACCTCTGAAAATGATTCGTCTCTTGAAGTTACATCTTCCTGGTCACTACTGTGTCTCCTTTATACCTTCTCCATTCGCCTCTGGGAGTGAGATAACGGAGGATTATTAACCTACTCTGGTGTTATTAACAAACTTTACTCGGGTACGTTAATGTTAATGACCAGGTTCGTCAAAGATTGTTATTACCAGAATTATCAGCTTGAATACATTATCCTCCGGCTCGGTATCAATATGAATATTAATGTTGATAAGGAACTTCAAGTGTATAAGTAGGTCCATCACGATGTATTATTATTATTATTATTATTATTATTATTAATTAATTAATTAATTAACTTTCTACATGATTAATAAAAGTGACCAAAATTTATCTATTTTGGTACATAAATGAATATTAATAAGTATCTTGATCAGTTATTATCAGGTATCATATTTTAATGCTCAGTTTATTTATGTATTTTTTTCTACCGTGCCTGCAGACCAAGGGAGGTAGAACAGAGCCCGTTGACCAATTGAATATGTTGTACGTTAGTTAAAAATGGATGAAAATTTTATATATAGTGGACAAGAATGAAGGAGTCCCTTTTGATCTTCAGATTTGACCAGTATTATATATATATATATATATATATATATATATATATATATATATATATATATATATATATATATATATATATATATATATATATATATATATATTTTTTTTTTTTTTTTTTTTCATGCCTCTTGTAATGGTATGGCAACTATTTACATATACATTACACATACATTTGAATAAACTGCGTTATCAGTGTTAGGTGTTTTACCTCAAATATGAGTATTTAAAGAAACTTCATTAATCATTGCTTTCTCTCAGATATTCAGATATTGATTATTGCTTTCTCTCAACTACACATCTGTCACATGTGTGTTTCTGTACAGAAGACAGAAAATATGCAGACTTACACTTATTGCTTACGCAGTGTATACTCTGATCAGAATGAGGACGCTAGTTTAACAAGAGACGGAACTTGAACATAAACACAAACGCGTATGAAGTCAGTATCATTCGGGTGCGTCTTTCCAAATTACACCTCCCGTGGGGGGATTTGTGCCGTCAGTGCACCTCATGCGGTGCACTGTAGGCATTACCAAAGGTTCTTTGCAGCGTCCCTTCGGCCCCGAGTTTCAACCCCTTTTCATTCCTTTTACTGTGCCTCCTTTCATATTATCTTAATTCCATCTTGCTATCCACCCTCTCCTAACAATTATTCAAAGTGCGACTGCGAGATTTTCCTCCTGTTACACCTTTCAAACCTACCTACTCTCAATTTCCTCTCCGGCGCTGAATGATCTCATAGGCCCCAGCGCTTGGCCTTTGGCCTAAACGCTGTATTCCATTCCATTCCAAATTGCACCGACAGATGAACGAGCGACATTTTTTTTTTTTTTTTTGATGAATTTGTGATGACAAGCTAATTATGTTAGGTCAAGTAGCTGAATAGCTTCCTCCTCGTGTGTGAGTGACCTAAAAATTGTTATGATTGTTTTATTGATTTACAGGATTTATTATTATTTTTTTTTTTATTGCGATGCTGAGCGTATTTTCTCCCCTGCTTGGATGTGAAAATGATTGCGGATGCTTTATAGATGAGGTTTGTGACTGTGTTTATATATGTTTATATATATATATATATATATATATATATATATATATATATATATATATATATATATATATATATATATATATTATATATATATATATATATATATATATATATATATATATACACACATATACATACATATGTATTATATATATTTATATATATATATGTGTGTGTGTGTATGTGTGTGTGTTTTGTGTTTGAAATTTACAAGTCACAGGTCGGTGAGGCAACAGTCTATGAAATTAAGTACTAGCTACTTGAATATGTATTTTAATTTTGATAATCGTATACAATGCATTATGCATGTATGTATAATCATATATTCTTATATTTCATTTTTTATTTTAAGTTTGACATGTGGTATTTTATATTTTATATTATTTATCTTACCACAAACTGGGAATATAAAATGATTTACATAATTTTGTAACTTGTTAGCAAACATCTTCTTGAATTATTGTTTCTCTCTTTTATTTCTCATAACCACAATTAATGGCGGTAATATGCGTATTTTTCATAAGCAATGAGTGCAAATGTGCCGCGATGTCCTGCCATGGACACGATTTATGTAGGCTATTAATTACAGAAATTTGCGCAGTCATGAAGAATTATTGTAATATAAATTAATTTTTGTGCATAGTAAATTTTGTCAGGATAGATGAGTCCATTCCAGGAGGAAATGAAAGTTATTATTATTATTATTATTATTATTATTATTATTATTATTATTATTATTATTATTATTATTATTATTACGCAGATTTATCTCACATCTATACGGAACGGTCCAAACAGCATTCATTTGATTTGAAAGGTTTAAATGAGTTGAGTGCCGATAACGTGACGAAATAAATATGTTTATTCCATAATTGCAGTAAAATTTCAGGAAAAAAAATTATAAATAAATTAACAAACATACGCACGAACAGTAATTTGGAGCTGGGAGCTTCGGAGAAGCAATGAAGCAACTCGGCCCTTCATCTTGACTCGATTTTTTTTGACGGTGTTTAATGACCTTTTATGACCTCTACTAAAACCAATTCCGTTTATTGGCGTATTATGAAGTTCGATGATCGTCCCATACCTGGTTGATTAACATCGAAGTTCATATTTTGCATGTGAGTGTTTGCTTGTACTGACTGGATGTGTGTTCAGCATATTTAATAAATGAATATTATTTGATTAAAATGACTTACAAAAATATAAATTTGGTATATATATTATGTATGTACATATATATATATATATATATATATATATATATATATATATATATATATATATATATATATATATATATATATATATATACATATATATATATATATATTTTTATCTTCATATATATATACAGTATATATATATATATATATATATATATATATATATATATATATATATATATTTATTTATTTATTTATTTATATACACATATATTTGGCCTTTTTATCTTCATTTACATATATATATATAGAGAGAGAGAGATAGATGGATAGATAGACAGATAGATAGCCAGATAAAAAATAAGCAAACAAATATCATTGTCAAAATAAATTGACTCTTAATTCTTCTTATACGTTGTTCTTTGTAGTGACAAGTTATTTTTTATGAATTTAAAAAATTAAAAAAACTGCTCCATACTTAAAATCACCAAAGCTCCATTTTAAAGTATCTAACATTCCAGCAGTATTAGGAAGTCCCTTAGGATCGCAACGGGTCACAATAAGACCCTAAAAAAAAAAAAAAAATCTACAAGACGAGATTGGTGGCGCTGGTGATGAGCAATCAGACGTTAACATGAATCCAGAAGCCCTCGACACACAGGCCAAGCGATGTCAGCCGTATTCATTATACGGTAGTAATGTCATGAGGGGGACATCAGGACATGAAAGGGACATTTATTTCCAACGAGTGTCCCATCAGTGTCGTTATCATGCCCGGTGCTACCGATGCCATCCTAATGAGCCTGGTATTGTGTTGTTAATGTCGCCGGGGTATAGCGTGTCCTCGTTATTGTTAATGGCATTCTTGTATGGCGGGAGCGTAGCTATATATCCCTACTGGACTGAAGAAGGGGTGGGGGAAGGGGGCGGAAGGGGGGGCAGTGGTAACGATTTCATAGCACGTACGAGTGGCTGTCATAAGGGTATTGAGCACGTCGAAGGAAGGGTACGTATGGGCGTAGTTTTTCTCGAGAGTAGAATTTCTTCTTTTAGTTTTCTGTAAAAGGAAACTATTGAGATGGCTATTTGTCTGTCCGTCCGCACTTTTTTCTGTCCGCTCTCATATCTTAAAAACTACCGAGGCTAGATGGCTGCAAATTGGTATGTTGATCATCCACCCTCCAATCATCAGACATACCAAATTGCAGCCGTCTAGCCTTGGTAGTTTTTATTTTATTTAAGGTTAAAGTTAGCCATGACCGTGCGTCTGGCACCACTATAAAAAAACTACGTAAAAACTACTAAGGCCAGGCAGCTGCAAATTGGTTTGTTGATCATCCACCCTCCAATCATCAAACTTACCAAATTGCAGCCGTCTAGCCTCCTCAGTAGTTTTTATTTTATTTAGGTTAAAGTTAGCCATGACCGTGCGTCTGGCACCGCTATAGGTGCCAACAACACAGACCACCACCGGGCCGTGGCTAAAAGTTTCATGGGCCGCGGTTGGGAGTTTCATGGGCCGTAGCTGAGAGTTTCATAAAGCTGTAAAGAAAGCTCGTTTCTTCGGCCCATTTTTTACTTGTTTTTTTTCCGTAGTTGAGGCGATTTGAAGAGAGTTAGCTTGCAATTGGGAGGTTTTTACGCATGTT
Source organism: Macrobrachium rosenbergii (assembly GCF_040412425.1). Taxonomy (NCBI): domain Eukaryota; kingdom Metazoa; phylum Arthropoda; class Malacostraca; order Decapoda; family Palaemonidae; genus Macrobrachium; species Macrobrachium rosenbergii. The sequence goes on along the minus strand of NC_089763.1, from coordinate 32,480,529 downwards.
GAAATAATAAAGGAAAATAATCTTATTGCAATAATTTTTTTTTTTTTTTTTTGTTCTTCGTTGAGGTGATTTGGGAGGTGATTTGGGAACAGGTACCCAGCAGGAAGAGGATTTTTATACTTATTGAGATGATGTATATAACAAGAATCTTTGAAAATGTTATAATAAATATTAATTACTTCCTACAGGTGAAGTTATTAGAAGGCGATGAGCCAGTCTTCCAAGAGAATAAAACGGACATTATAAAAGAAGAAGATACTTAAAAATAAAGTATTTTTGAAACTTGAGAATTAGAATACGTGGATATTATAAAAACAGAGTGAAATAATAAAGTATTTTTGAGAATTTAGAATCAGAATCGGTCTGTTGAATGCCAGTCAGTGACACGGTCGCTACACCGCTAGTCTCTAAAATAGAAAAGTTAAACTTAGGTCAGGTCAGTCCTTGAATGGGTAACCAACGATGAATGACAGACACCATTGCCATCTCAGTATATTCCGAATGATCTGATTGGGAGTGACGATGAATCCAAATGGGAATTAATCCCTGTCATTAATATCGCAGTACACACTTACTTTGGGGACAGATTTTTTGGACTAGGCATTACTGAAATGATTATTGTCTGGAATGTCATACCTGGAACACATTAATTCCCAAAATTAATATTAAAAACATTTTGAACTGTCTTCTTGGCTTGAACCTGGTTCAACAATAGTGTTCAAGTTGGCTAGTTGCAGGAGGCGCAAAAACAAATAGTAGTTGGTGACAAGGAGGTTTGTGTCACGTCCATAATTTTAGCTGCTGAATCTAGAATGTTACACTGCATTAACCTCTTTGTATACATACACGTAAGGCTGCTTACCATCAGCACGTTGAACCTCCCTTCGAAAACCATGACGTTGAACTCAATTTTTACGCATGTTGTCATTTAGTGAAATAACAAGACCCATATTTACGTAGATATATATATATATATATATATATATATATATATATATATATATATATATATATATATATATATATATATAAATTACATACATACATATGTATGTATATATACACACGTATATATATATATACATACACATACATACATACATGTCTATATTAGTGAAGTAAGGAAGTTAGCAATATGTGTCTCTGAATTGATTGATTGATTGATTTATAGATTTTTGGCATATATGCCAAACACTAGGGCATCTGTGGCCATTCAGCGCTGAAACGGAAATTGACAGTAAAAGGTTTGCAAGTTGTCACAGGAGGAAAACCTCAAAGCAGTTGCACTGTGAATCAGTTGTTTGGAGAGGGTGGACAGTAAGATGGAAGAAATAGAATATGAACGGAGGTGCAGTAAATATAATGAAAGGGGTTGCAGCTAGAGGCGGAAGGGACGCTATAATGACCCACACATAAGTAATGCCTACATTACACCGCATGAGGTGCACGTTTGGCACTACCCCTAGGGGCTGTCTCTGAATTAAAAGGTTTTTTAACCAGAAAGACACCGAGGCGGCCAGATCTTCGCAAGTTCAATCCCAGTCACTGTCAGAAATATTTACAGATTATTTCCTTTTTCATATTTATTTTCCTTATCAATTTTCGTAAAAGCGAGCCATAAAACATATGACAGTCTCTTAAGACTTTCCATCGCTCGATCGCACAAACTGGCAGCGCAGACTTGACGTCCATCTTTAAGTCGAATTGACTTCCGCATAAGTCTTCCGAGACGAGAGGTGTAATTTGGAGCGTATTACAATTGATGTTACCGGCGAACGTGTAATTAATACCTGAGTGACGGCCCCGTCCATCATTCATAGACGGAACGGCCCGTTAAAGCGGAACATGCCTGTCGTTGCTGTAGCCTCGCTGATGTTGGCGACGGGGATATTAGATTGTCTAATAACTACTGTTATAATTTGTTTGTTTTTTTATTTGTTTGTTTTTAGTTGATGTTTTTGCTGATAGAGTGACTGATGGTTTCTGTATAGTTTTTGTTTTTTCCACTTCTGATTAATCTTTTTGGTGCTAATAATAGCAGCGTTGAACTTACCTTGTGCTTACTGTTCAGTCCTTATTTGGCTGTTTGTGTTTGTGTCGTTGGTGAGTAGCAATAATAACCCAACTCAATACTTTTAAGTTTAATGTAGTTTTTATTTATTTGTCTTTTGCGTGATGCATATCCACTGGAACAGTGACCAAAGGCTTTTCTTAGAAGGCGTAATGTTTGTTAGGTTCCTGTAAGGACTTATCTCTTTGGTATGATAGTGGAGTAAAGCGCTGTTTTAAAAGGGAAAATTTTTTTTTTGTAGTCAACTTTGGTATGATAATTTAATAAGGCCTTGTTTTGAATGGAAAATTTTTGTTTTGAGACAACTTGATTCTTGCCTGTTCTGTAGCTTTTAAGTATGAATCTTTATGGACACAACGGGATTCTGAAGTACAAATTCATGATTTTTGTCATCATAATTAGGGCAGATGGGATTCTAATGTACAAATTCATGATTTTTGTCATCATAATTAGGGCAGATGGGATTCTAATGTACAAATTCATGGTTTTTCTCTAATATGAAATCAGGGCAACCTCAACTATCTAAGCTCTGAATCGGAACTGCTTCTTATAAACAAACGAATGTATCCCAGTTCATGCTGTGATTGGCGTGATCTAAGTGACAAAAGTTCAATGAGCATATATTTTAACGATCATTACATTTTGTCTTTCGTCGGGAGAAGCTTCATCCAGTGAAATTATTATATAGATATGTAGAACCTTGAGGTTTTGGGCTTTGTGGTAAACTGATGTTTATAAACATTAGGCCGCTCCAAGCACAAAATAAAAACAAGTCAATATTGCGCCGAAGTTTTCTGTACAGCGTATAATGCTGCATGAAACTCTCAGCCACAGCCCATGAAACTTTCAGCCATTGCCCGGTGGTGGCCCGTGTTGTTGTCGCCTATAGCGGTGCCAGACGCACGATCATGGCTAACTTTAACCTTATCATTGCCAAATTTAACCTTAAATAAAATAGAAACTACTGAGGCTGGAGGGCTGTAATTTGGTATGTTTGATGATTGGAGGGTGGATGATCAACATAGCAATTTGCAGCCCTCTAGCCTCAGTAGTTTTTAAGATCTGAGGGCGGACAGAAAAGTGTCGTAGTTTTCTACGACAGAAAACTAAAAACGAGGAGGACTGAGGGTAGCGCTAACGTTCTTTCCTTGTAAACAAACCTTCAAGTGTTTTCAAAACTTGCAACTGACCTTAGGTGTACGATGCAAGGGTCAGTGGGTTTTAAAGAGGCCGAGAGACAGCGGAGTAAGACGGCCAACTCACGGTGTTGAGATGTTCTTAAAGGTGAGCATCATTGGAGTTCAATTTGAAATTTTAGAAGTGATCATCACACACATTACTTGCTAATTTTTTTTCTTACTTGTTATTGAAAGACGAGGACATTATTGCAAGCGCTTGATTTTACGAGTTTTTTTCCGGCTGCGGTGGGATGTGAAAGGATTTTGGGACAACTGTCGAGAAATCTCTGACAAGACAAGAAATAGGGTGGGTAATCTATTTCGAAACTTGAATGTTTGTTAGATAAATTTTACCATAACAGTTATGAAACATTACGTGAATTAACTGATATTTTGTAATGAAGGCTGCTTGATATCACGTCTTTGTACATTTTAGTTTTCTGAAAAAGAAAACTATTGTGCCGGTTTTTGTCTGTCCGTCCGCACTTTTTCTGTCCGCCCTCAGATCTTAAAAACTACTGAGGCTAGAGGGCTGCAAATTGGTATGTTGATCATCCACCCTCCAATTACCAAACATACCAAATTGCAGCCCTCTAGCCTCAGTAGTTTTTATTTTATATAAGGTTAAAGTTAGGCATAATCGTGCTTCTGGCAACGATATTGGACAGGCGACCACCGTCCCGTGGTTAAAGTTTCATGGGCCGCGTCTCATACAGCATTATACCGAGACCACCGAGAGAGATGTCTGTTTTCGGTGGCCTTGATTATACGCTGTACAGAAAACTCGATTGCGCCGAAAGAAACTTGGCGCTCATTTTTTACTTGTCTTTAAACGTTCTTAAGTTATTGTCCGTTTGTACTTCCATTGTCGGTTTTTATTCCTATTATCCATTTATATCTCTCTTGAGCCTGCACGCCATCTCCGGAAACCTTTTAAATGGTAAAGAATTTTTTTTCCATTGTTTTCTCTGATAAGGAGCTTATGTTTTTCTACCTCCCACCGAGCAGGATTACGTGACAACTAAAGAACGGATTTATGATTTTTTTTTTTTTTTTTTTTTTGTTCATTGGGTTGCAGGAACAATCGCATACATAGTGGCGTGGACTCGTGATTAATTTGTTCTTTGTTTACTCTTACTGTCACTGATATTCATTTTAAATGAACGCTGGCTTCCTGTATTTGAAACTGAAAAGGAGGATTTCAGTACCTGAGAATTATGTATTTATATTATGAAAGAAAACTAAATGGTTTAACTCGTCTGTTTAGTTAAGCTTTGCTTTTTGGTTTAGTTTGAAGTTTGCAATCGCTGACAAGCCCTTTTAGCAAATGTTATTGTTGGTTTTATTCATAATTTTACTCGTTTTTGATTTATTAATAATTTCACTTTTTTTTTTTTAAGTAAGGATAATGAAAGGGCAAATATGGTACTTAAGTATCCCATGCATAAGGAGCAAAGTTGAATAAAGACAACGGAAGCAAGTAACATAAATTATTACAGTCCTTTAAATGTCGACTTTTTGATACAATCAAAACACGTCGAATATTTTAGAAAGCAGATTGTTTCCAAAATATCATAAAAAATGCACAAATAAAAAAAATTCATCAATTACAAATAAAATACGCCTTACTTTTTATGAAATACAAACAAGTATTCCAACCGCATTTATAAAACACAAAAACTTGCTAACTATTTTACATAGTACAAAGAACATTACCAACTTATTCCATGTTGTAAATAGAATATTACCAACAATTTTTATGAGTTTCACGGAACATTGCCAAACGTTTTGTGAAATACAAGTGATGTGCTACAGTAATAAATATAACATGACTGACATAAAGGACTCGTATAACGGGGCTTTTGTGGGAGTCTAATGAACAAGTTAAAGATCTCGCGTGTCCGCTTCATATACTGTCAGTTCCGCGATACGACACTTGAATTTATTTTATGGGTTTAGCAGAATTGAATACGGCATTGAATTCTGTCAGTTTTTGTTTCTCTCTCTCTCTCTCTCTCTCTCTCTCTCTCTCTCTCTCTCTCTCTCTCTCTCTCTCTCTCTCTCTCTCTCGGTTGAAGTTATGTTACAACAGTGAAGTTAAGACGCAAGGGTTTTTTCCTTAATTGATTGTTTTGTTTATGTGTGTCTCTTTTTCTCGACTTGACAATCTTCATACCTGTAAAACAATTATTCTGTTGTTGCCAAATTCGTTGTTTAGCTATTTCTCTCTCCCTCCGTTTTTTTTTCTGACAGGATGGCAGCTAACTCATAAAAAACCTATAATAACTTAAAAGATCGGTAATCTGCCATCTTGTACTAGTACTTTGTGAAACGCCCTTCTTGCGCCCAAGTTAACCTGATATATATTACCTTTCATTATTTTCAAAGCTTAGGAACTAATGAACACTTGATTTCCACTGGCTTTGTTTTGCCAGTCTCGTAGATCTTAGAACTTTCCCGGTTATATTTATTTTCCTTTTAAGGTTTCGTAAACGTTCATGATATTAAGCATTGGTATTAAGAAGGGAAAAGGCAGCTGCAGTTATGTAGAATATGATGGCAAATCCAGGCCCAATTATGCTTCGTCTAGATGCCAATGTTGGCGGCTAAAATGATGACTACCCATGTTAGTCATGTTGCAGCCAAACTAGGCATCTTGGCGCGCCAGAAGAATCCTAAACATTTAGATTAGAAGAACAGAATTATGATTAAGTACTTATATTAGCATTATAGTTTACAGAAATATGATTAACTAGTTAATTGGCTGCATTGTTTATAGGATTCTGGGAACGAGTTTATCGTTTGTTACTGTAGGTAACTAATAGTCATGAGTTTTAGCACAGGCTAGGTTAATAACATGTAGGCTAGTCTGTTTAAGACGAGATCAGCAGAAAATCTTGCAATAGCCCTTTATGGGCATAAGATCTGGCTGTTGGCTTACAAGCATAACGTTCTAATTGATAAACTCAGTTGTGAAATGGACAGTTTTAAGTATATTGCTTGTTTAAAAGCAAATTTACCAAAACGCAAAGTAAGAAAAAATTGCCTGCTTACGTCAGAAACGATTCGGCTAGTGTGATTCACTACCCTCTTTTTGGTACCACTTGGCAACACGAAATCAAAAGATGCGGAAAAAATCGTACGTGTGGCAGCTCCTTTATGTCAGGTTTGATTGGATACTGAATTTGTCACGATTGGAACGCGTCGTTAATTGAAATCGTCTTCATCAATATGGCAGCCCGTTGATTAGAGTTTTGTAAGTGTTAAGCCAATACTTGTGTTTATAAATTATCCTAAGTATTGTGTACAATTGTAAGATTACAACATCAGTTTGAAAGGTTATTAAGGTAAATGATTTTACATGCAAAATTAAAATAAGCCTTTGTTATTATGAATGATATATTTCTTTAGCCATTTTTTTCACTTTCTATAATTGCATTTCTCCTCTCCACTTAAATTTGCTTATCTTTCACTTTCCTCTGTGATTTTTCCTCAGTGCTCTGAATTTTTCCTCTCCTCCTCCTCCTCAGGTTCTTTCCTCTCCTGCCTAATCACAATTTTGCTTGATCATTCACATTTTCTTCCTACTTTATCACCTCATCCTCATATATTTCCTGCTTTTCTCCTCATGGTTCTCTCTCCCGTTCGTATCTTGTGACTTATACGTCCTTTTTTTCCCATTTTTTTCTTCCCTCCCATATATTACCTCTTATTGTTTTCATTTTTTTCGCCCAATTCTCATTTTCTGTTTGTAGTTAATTTCATTCCCTTTTTTGTTGCCCTCTTTCTTTTTCTGTTTTTCCTCCTCCTCCTTTTTCCTTTTCTCCTTTTCCTTTCTCTCTGCTTCCTCTATTTGAGCTGTCTTTTCTTCCTGTTATTGTCTACCTCCTCCTCCTCCTCCTCCTCTTTTCGTTCCTCTTTTTCCTTTTCCTCCTTCTACTCCTAACCTTCCTCTTCCTCTTTCCAGTTCTCTTTTTTTTTTTCTCCTCCTCCCCCTTGTCACCTTCCCGAGTTGTCTTTCCCTCCTCCTCCTCCTCCTCCTCCTCCTCCTCCTTCCTCTTTTTCCTTTTCCTCCTTCTACTCCTTCCTCTTCCTCTTTCCATTTCTCTTTTTTTTTTCTCCTCCTCCCCCTTGTCACCTTCCCGAGTTGTCTTTCCCTCCTCCTCCTCCTCCTCCTCCCCCTCCTCCTCCTCCTCCTCTTTTCATTCCTCTTTTTCCTTTTCCTCCTCCTACTCTTGACCTTCCTCTTCCTCTTTCCATTTCTCTTTTTCCTTCTCCTCCTCCTCCTCCTCCTCCTTGTCCTCTTCCAGAGTTCTCTTTCCCTCCTCCTCCTCCTCCTCCTCCATGGGATTTATATTTAAGGTCATCCCTCGGCAGCTATTCTTAACACGCGCTGCTTTACATAATTTAATAATTTATGAATCCTCGGAGCCTGTTGGTGAAGGCCGCCCGCCGAAGGCACAGGGAACCAGGACCCAGGAACCATGCCAGTGATGGAGCACTTCTGAAGCCGAGTCTCTCTCTCTCTCTCTCTCTCTCTCTCTCTCTCTCTCTCTCTCTCTCTCTCTCTCTCTCTCTCTCTCTCTCTCTCTGACTAAATAAGGAGGCTGTGTTTGTGTGTATTTTGAGTGTTTATTTATGTATGTATAAGACCGAATCGATCAAAAGATCCAACGTTGACTTTTGGATCGAGGACTAAGCCGATCGCGGCTCCATATCCTCAAGGGAACGAAAGGAATTTGAAAGTGATGGAGTATATCGCGCCCGTGATTGAACTGTGATTGAAGGGGCCAAACTTTTGAGTGAGTGCGTGTGACTGGAATCGATCATGAGCAAACAGTGGATGGTGGATCGAGGAGAAAACCGATCGTGGCATATCATTTTTAGGGAGCCGAGGGTTTTAGGCTGAAGAAACTGTTATTATCATTGTTGTTGTGCCATTTCATCTTTTAAGATTCGAGGTTTCAAGAATCTTCTTTATCCTATACTGTTTTATTATTATTATTATTATTATTATTATTATTATTATTATTATTATTATTATTATTATTATTATTATTATTATTATTATCACTCAGAATTGGCTAATGTTCATGTACATATGACAGAGTTTAAATTGCATTTAACTTGCATTGCAATCTACTGAACTAGAATGCGATTTGTGGAAAGAGAAAAGGGATAAGAATATAGCAAGCACAACCAAAGTTAAGTTGAAATATATGGTAAAAAGACACATTCAAAAACAAAAAACTTCCATAAGAATTACCAATGCAGTTGTAAATGCGATGGATGCACAATAATCTTAGCCAAAGTAACCAGCAAAACCAAAGTTAAGATAAAATATAGGGTAAACAGACACATTCAAGAACAAAACATCAATAAGAATCGCCAATGCAATTCTGAATGCAATGGAAGCACAGTAATCGTAGCCAAAGTAGATTTGCTTTTAGCAAATGCTTCTCTACCCCTATTGCCTAGTTTTAGGATTCTTTCCATTCTCCTGTTTTCCCTGATTCATTCTCCAAGAGGCAGATACGTCACTTCCATTCAGGTTGAACTTTACTATTTTTCCATCCATCTTTCATGTCTTGTTGCCTTTTACAATAAAACTGACAGATGTTGACCTTGACAAGCTGATAGGGTCGCTTAGGAAAGACATAAGGGTTTCTATGCCTCTTGATACTTCTTCGAAATAGCAGTCTATTTTAGAGATTGAATTGCGTTTGATTATCGGATGTAACACTGACGTCTTGGATTGATGGAAAATGATATAGTCAATCCTGTCCTTATTATGGGGCGGAATCGATCGAGATCGGATGCCGCGGGTGCTGGAGTAGAGGACGGGATGAAATCCGACCCAAACACTAAATCTCCAGCAGAGGAGGAGGAGTAGGTGGAGGAATCGTTCTCCTCCTCCTCCTCGTCCTCGTCCTCGTCTCGTCGTCGTCGTCGTCGTCCTCCTCCTCCTCCTCCTCCTCCTCCTCCTCCTCCTCCTCCTCCTCCTCCTCCTCCTCCTCCTCCTCCTCCTCCTCCTCCTCCTCATTCTAGGATCTAGGAATACTTATTAAAAACAATGTAATGTTCGAATAGGGAAATGAGTCAGTCGTTTATTTCAGCATATGAATGTATGAGCATAATATTGACTGGAAACGCCAAATTTATTATTATTATTATTATTATTATTATTATTATTATTATTATTATTATTATTATTATTATTATTATTATTATTATTATTATTAATCAGACCATTTGGGTTACCATTCTTAACTCATGGGGCCTGTCAGAAGGGTTTATCTTTGAACAGATGTATTAGATGTTATCAAAAACAACTTGTCTCGTTTTAAAATAACAGACTATATAACTGGAAAATTTGAAGATTTTTTTGCATAACTGTATATTAGTTGTTGATTGAAAGTTAGACAATCACATAAAACGTGCTTAGTTGCATTCTAGAACTGGGGATTGGTTCAAAATGGCTTGTTCGTCAAGTATTTATGGGTCAAGAGATCGTGAGCAATTCGAAGACTAAAGAAAATCCAATGTGGCTTTCTTTTGGAAATGAACACAAGTTTGTTCTCTGATTCATTATTCCTCAAAGCCTGCCATGCATTAAAGAGGATGTGTTTTAAATGAGAGTCAAGTACGATATATCCTATATCCCGTATATAGGGAGTGTATTGCCATCAATGCACCTCACACCTCACTGTAGACATTATTTAAGGTTCTTTGCAACGTCCCTTCGTTCCCTAGCTGCAACCCCTTTCATTCCTTTTACCGTAACTCCGTTCATATTATCTTTCTTCCATCTTACTTTCCACCCTCTCCTGACAATTGTTTAATAGTGCAACTGCGAGGCTTTCCCCTGTTGCATCATTCAAACCTCCTTTACTCTCAGTTTTCCTTGCAGCACTGAATGACCTCATAGGTCCCTGTGCTTGGCCTTTGGCCTCAGTCTTATATGTATTCCAATTCCAATATATCTGACATGGTGATGATAATTTCAACTTTGACTGCTTTATCGGCACCTTCATTTCCTGTAATCCGACGTGAGCTGATACCGAACATGATTCAAGATTTATATCGAGGCTCATATAATTTTGATTCTGCCTCGTTACCGTATTTATCATTTACGAGTTTGGGGCGGACGGGGGTTTCCCCCTGTCTCACCCGGGAAAGGCGGGGGGGGGGGTGACTCGGGGAAGGGGTGGGGTCTTCTGTTAGTGTTTGGGTACCACGGGAGACTTTTCCGTCAGCTCTAAATCCCCTTAAGATGATTACGCCCATGATGCGGCTTACTGGCTTGTTCTTCTTCTTCTTCTTCTTCTTCTTCTTCTCCTCTTCTCCTCCATCCTCCTCATCCCCTCCCCCCTCCTCAACCTTATCCGACAACCCCAGGGGACGCGCCCTCGAGGAAGGAAGGGGGGACCGCTGACGGACGTTCTTCATCACGGAGTCACACAACTGCAGAACGCAAAACAAGATGGCTTTTGCTTGATTGGCGAAAAGACGGGAATATTTAAACTTTGGAATGGATTGGAATATAGGTGACAATTCTTTATAAGTCAGTCAATTCTCTGCTATTATTTTAAATTTCAAAGTCTAAATCTAAATAGTAGGTACATTTCCATAACGATTGGTGGTAGTAATTTTTAAGCATTATACAATTTACAATTTTTCACCACCCAGGGCTGTTTTCCCAAAAAGGTAACATCTCTGAAGAAACATTACAATCGTTATCATATTCAGTGAGCGGCTAATTCAGTAATAAAAAGCCTTTCCAAAAATCTACCTTCTTTTTACAATTTACAATTTTTCTCCACCCAGGGCTGTTTCCCAAAACGGCAATATCTCTGAAGAAGCATTACAGTACAGTCATTGTCATATTCAGTGAACAGCTAATTCAGTGGCTGAATGCCTTTCTGAAAATCTTATCACAGTTTCAGCTACTTTTTCATGCACCTATGTGGGCTGACATGTGGACACTCCCACTGAAAGTACACAAAGACGAGCTGGAAAATACTGGCCCAGTGCCATAGGATTAAAACTGGCACATGTCCAAACAACATTCTACGTCGTATATTCGACCCTCCTACCGATTGTCCCCTAAGAAAGGTCACACTAAAAAAAATAAGTCGATATCTGCCCCCTTCTTGTGTAATTCATCTTAATAACTGTCATAATTATAATAGTAATAATGGTAATATCGACAGACTAGAATTTACTTGCTGAGGAAAGAAGAAGAAGCATAGAAAATAATTAAATAAATTAAAATGTTCGAAGAAAAAACTTTTCCAAAATAAAACCAACTTAAAGACTTTCTCAAGCCGTTTCTTTTACATACTAGCTGGGGCCTGTATCTGTCTCGTGTTTATATAAAAACTAATCTCGACTTATTTTGTTAAATCACAAAATATTTAATATGATTTCAGCTTTAAAGCTCCTACGAAACTTACTACTCAAGTTAACTCTCGTAAGCTTATAGTATCAGCCTTGGCAGCTTAGAAATTTGGTTCGTCATTTTCAATTTCATTCAGAAGCTTTACATGTAGTTTAACTATTCTCTTAACCTTAACAAAAACTTGATACTTATATTTATTTAAAGATTTACTTGATACTTTTTCTAAAGATCACATTCCACACCTAACCCAGTACGTGTTTTTATTAATACTATATTTGAAGACGTTAACTCCGTAAGACAGTCTCCTAAGACCCCGTTGAAAAAGCGAGCTCATGAAGTTTGCTCAGATTTCATTTAAAAGCTTTCAACTCAGAGAGATATAAAAAACATTTTTTTGGTAATGTAAAAGCTTTAATTCTTAATTCTTTCTTTGTCTCTCTCAAGTCTAGATGAGAGCTCACAACTCGAGCCCTCTTCCGTAATCTCAAAATGACAGCTTAACTCGAGAACCTTTCCTCTTGAAACAACATTAGAAAAACCATGACTCTTAAAATGAACTCTCTTGCCCTTCGGAGCTTCGTTATAACTCAAAAACTGACTTTTATATTCAAAGGAAAGCTTGAAACTCAAGCTCTTGTCAAACTCTAATGAAAGCCTACAGCCCAGGCTTTCAATCTCAAGTATGCTTATTATTTATGCTTTCAATAATAGCATCGTACAAGAGCTTTCAACGCGTCATTCTCTTCTAACGCAAAATGAAATCCTGCGACAAAAATCTCCTCGATTTTTGTGGTTGATACATAAAAGCAAAATCCACCATTGCCTTTTGATTTCTTCATTATATTGCTTTTAATGTGGGTATATATTCTTGTGGCTGATATTTTGAACTCTCTGCTGAAAGGCCCTCCGGCTTTTTGTGTCAATAATGGTATATTCTGAATAGTAATGATGAGTTTTTTAATGTCCTTTTAACAAATGTGTAAGAACTCTGCCCAACCTACAAAGACCATAAAAAATAAAAATGTCATTCATGAAAAATGGCCAGAATATTTGGGTTCATTTCATCATTCCATCAGTACCTCATTATTCTTTTCTGACTATGTTATGCAGGTAATGCATTTTGTTTATTTATTTATGTATTTATATTTTTTCATGAATACTTTAAAAACACCGTACGCTCTGTCTCTTGCTTTCAAATTGATAATTCTCCATTTTTCTTGTGTGTACACATGTGAGAAGCATGAAAGCCCCTCAAGCCTCACTGTGAGAAAAGCCCCTACTTCTCACGAGCTCATTCATTGCTGCTTTCACGAAGGCAGTAATATTCTACACTTTGCAGACTTCTTTTTTTTCTGTAAGAAACGCGGAAGCTTTGAAGACTTTTCACGGGGAATGACGTAACCTACCATTTTTTGTGTGTTGGTGGAAAAAGTTATCAGCAGAGGTGGAATATAGTGAAATTACAAATTGAGGGAAGTTTCGGAAAACTCGTTTCGAATGAAGGCAAGGTTATGGTGACTATTCCTCTCTTTGCTGCTCAAGGTAGTAGGCTATGATAGTTGGGATTATCAACAAGGGAAGCAGTGCTGACGCCTTACTTCTTGGGGTTTCAGAGGAAATGGGAGATGGAGAAACAGAAGAGACCTAAGCAAACTTCGTTTAGGGTCTCCCTAGTATATAAAATATGATTTTTGCTTTGATTTGTTTATGTAAATCTCAACAATCGTTATTATAATATTCAAAAAGAGAATTTGACTAGGTTTGATTCGGTTGTGTAAATCACAAGAATTATTGTTATAAAATATTCAAAAAGAGAATGTGATTAGGTTACATTCTTAAAGAACAGATCAGAAGGTTATACCTTCGCTTCATAAACTTCCACAGAATATGCCCGTATTTCAAGTGAACAGTATAACAAGAGCAATAACCCCCTTTTTTTTTTTAAATTTGCCTCTTATAATTCAAGATATAAAAATTTCACATGAAAATTTAATTTCAGAGCAAGTAAACAGAGATTTCATACTTACTTGCCTGATAGGTCCTTCCTAAGAGACACCCACAAAATAACATTTACCCTTTTCAATCGTTCTACCTTGTACGTGAGATTAATAGAAAATGAAACGAAAACTGGAGACATTTGTGTTATTGTTCGTAACACTTTCTTGTATTGAGTTTTCACGTCTGATGTATAATTCATGTTTCTGTAGCAGTTGTTTCATTGTTTGTAGGCTGAAAAACTTTACGAAATGTCTAATGTACTGGACTGCAGTGTACTAAGGAGACAGACTTGGCAAAGAGAGAGAGAGAGAGAGAGAGAGAGAGAGAGAGAGAGAGAGAGAGAGAGAGAGAGAGAGAGAGAGAGCTACTACTACGTGAGGGCAACATTGATTGGACGAAATTCGGAGTTAGGCACCGTGTAATTCGCTTGGGGATGGTGATGTATGATAATTGAAATTCGGTGTCTGATTCGTGGGCAGTATATTTCTCTATTCTATTATGCTCTTTGTTGTAGCTGTTATTGTGGTTGAAATATTTGCTGAATCATATTTTGTTCGAGTTACGAGTAAGGCGAGGTTTTCATGTTGTGCATTTCAGTTTTGTATGAGTGTATTTTAATGTGTGTGTGCTTGTGTACGAGAGAGAGAGAGAGAGAGAGAGAGAGAGAGAGAGAGAGAGAGAGAGAGAGAGAGAGAGAGAGAGATACTATATATACATTATCTGAAGTAACACCTTTGCTATGCAGATGACATTTATTACGCATAGGGATTTTCATACATTTGCTTTCATTGATTTGAAATATTTATTTTTTCCTAGAACGAGACAGTGATTATTTATACATATGTGTATATATGTATATATATTGTGTGTATGTGTGTTAGTGTACGTCTTTGTTTTTTTTTGTGTGAATCTGTATAACTGATAGCTTAACCACTCAACTTCAAGTTTCATATATGTAATGTTTACGTACACCTTAAAAGAGGACTTGACACGTACTGTTCACCTTGTACTTATTTGAAAAGTTTGTTTTGTAAGGAGTGAAAAGGATGCATTTATTTGTGTGTGTGAAGGTAAAGTGTGTTTTACATACAATAAAATATGTGAAAATAGGAAGAGAGAGAAAAGTTAATATGATAAATCCCAGTCGCCTACCTGCCTTTCTTAATCTCACTCTTTTCTGTCACTTTGAGCAAAGGGGATTTTTATTCTTACCAGTCTGTTGGTATATATTCCTTCTTCCCTCGCCATTCAGTGAATGCTTAAATTCAGGTGATGCATATGACCTGAATCTTTGTGTTTGTGTTTAAAGTCACTCAATTGCCGTGTTTCACTCCAGGAGTTAATCTCCGCTATGCCACTCTTTTGCTTGTTTGTTTGAAAATATTAAATTTTTTTTTATACGATCTTTAATATGGTATATTATTTCACCATAGTAGTTTAAAGAAGTGATGAAAATGTTTACATACAGTTTCTGGCGTCGGCTTGTGCCATTGTTTCTCCGTCTGTCTGTCCGTCATTCTCTCCCATTTCACCTTGAGTTACGTGAAGGAGACGAAGGGAAAGGAAGGCGATGATGGCGATGGAGATCTCTCTCTCTCTCTCTCTCTCTCTCTCTCTCTCTCTCTCTCTCTCTCTCTGCTGCCCTACACTACAACTTCCCTTATGATCTCCCTCAGACTTTCGCTCGCGCGGCTTCTTGCCGTCGGTCGCGAGAATTTTAATTCCACTTATTTTTCTTCCACCTTCCGCCGCCTCCACTTGTGTGCCACCACTTCTTAGTTTAATTTGGGAATGACGTCATCGCTCTGCGAAGGTACCAGCGCATCAGAGAGAGGGAGAATTCAGTAAATAACGGCATAGATATTACGCGGCCGTGCAACGACGGTCTTTAAAAAGCGATTTGCCGTTGTGCAGCGTCTGATTTCAAAACGGCCGAACTTACCTTTCACCACTCATTGATTTTCTCCACCAGAGGCGCTGGGGACGAGCCTTAGCTACGGAGCGCCTGGTGACGAGACCAACACGCTCTTCTCCTCTCTCTCTCTCTCTCTCTCTCTCTCTCTCTCTCTCTCTTCCTTCCTCGGTGCTGCTGCTGCTGCTGCTGCTGCTGTTGCTGCCTACAAACATGATTGATAGTTTTTTGATGATGTCTGATCATAGATATTAAGCGAGCGGCCGTGGAAAGTTATATCGGCGCTGATTGGGCAAATGGCAGTGTTTTACACCTGAAGATAAAAGCTTCGTTGTTCCGTGGCGATGGTGGCGATTCTATTCTGACGGTGGTGGTGGTAGTGGTGTTCTCTTGACTTCTTTCTGCTCTAAGGCGTTGCAGGGCTCTCTCGTTACTGTGTGTGTGTGTGTGTGTGTGTGTGTGTGTGTGTGTGTGTGTGTGTATGTATTTCAGTACAAATGTGGCGAGAGAGATTATGGTTTATAAATTCTCTCTCTCTCAATATTTTTTCAAAATATGGGTATGATGCTGTTATACAGGTTGATTGCGTATTAAGCCTGATAAGCTTCTTGACGTTGTTCTATCTACGTCACTGTTGTTAACTCTCTCTCTCTCTCTCTCTCTCTCTCTCTCTCTCTCTCTCTCTCTCTCTCTCTCTATGAATATTCGTGTTTTTAATATATATATAATGCTGTTATGCAATTTTATGGCGTATTAAATACGATAAGTATTTTCATTTATTTTTTACATTACCTGTGTTAATTTCTCTCTCTCTCTCTCTCTCTCTCTCTCTCTCTCTCTCTCTCTCTCTCTCTCTCTCTCTCTCTCTCTCTCTCTCTCTCTTTGCTAATTTATGGACAGTTTGACTGGTTAGTAACTTGATAACTTCGCAGTTGACACATAGATTTTAAAATGGAAGCTTTCGCTCGTGGGTATGACAGTAATACCTTCTTATATGAACGCTGGAATTTCAAAATTTATCGAGTTAACTGGATTTCTTCAAGTGATAAATATCAATCCCTTCCTTTTACCAAATTTTATCAGTTTTTATTTTTACATGATAAGGTATGAGGGTAATTGTAGAACATATATGGACAGAGTAATCTTCATGAAAATTTATCACTAATTTTTTGTCCATATTGCTCATTTCTGGCGTAGATGACCATAGCCGTTGCGTCGCCATTTGCAGAAATGGATATTTGGAACAGTCACATTAGCGCCATGCCTGTTAAACCCGCTGATTTCTGTTTATTTATACATCAGTATATCTTGAAAGTTTTCACCATTAACTGATAGCATTCCTACGTCATCTAAGGTTTGTTTTCCCATTTTCACATTTAGCAGTACTGACAATAATGACAGCCATCATTAACATGATACGGGATAACCAATCTCTAGTTTCAACATCCATTGGTATGCTGCACCTGTCTGCATTGTCAGTCTCCCTTGATTGATTGGTAGCGGCCTCTGTAAGAAGCAAGAGTCGACCATGGTAAAACAAAGCTACCAGCTTCATCTAACGCCACCATGACACTATTATAATAAATTCTTGCTATTTTTCTCTTCTTATTTTACAGACCTGTACTGTCTCCGTCAGTCTTACAGTTTTGTAGCTTAGTAAGTCTTGGAGGGGTACTATGTAATTGGGTAGTTCCTCATTGGGAGGGTGGGTACCGTTCTCAGCTAGCACTCTGCTGGCCCCGCGGTCGAATCTCCGACCGGCCAATGAAGAATTAGAGGAATTTATTTCTGGTGATAGAAATTCATTTCTCCCTACAATGTGGTTCGGATTCCACAGTAAGCTGTAGGTCCCGTTGCTAGGTAATCAATTGGTTCTTAGCCACGTAAAATAAATCTAATCCTTCGGGCCAGCCCTCTCTAGGAGAGCTGTTAATCAGCTCAGTGGTCTGGTTAAACTAAGGTATACTTATGTAATTTGGTGATGAATTAATGAACGTTTCAGCTTCCTTTTCTGTCACGTCAGAGGATGTCATTTTTGATGAATGATGTTATCATTATTATTCGTAATTGGGCATGTCCATTCTCGTCGAACAAGCTTAGTAGGTATGTAAGCTGTTTACCAGGCATTTAAAGAATAAAAACTCGTAGGGTGCATGAGGACAAATCAGAGAAGTTGACAGGAATAAGAGTAAATACATTTGACTTTTCATAAATAAGACTCTGGAGGGAGATACAGAAATTGACTGCAGCAGTCTTAGAATGACAAGGCTATAGTTTTAACGAGAGACCAGTAGTTGTCACTCGTCTCTGCTATAATTCATCTAGAGCTTAGTAGTCGCACGAGTACACCTTACAATTTTAGTCATCGTGTATTATACACCCGAGAACAGGGCTGTAATAAACTAGAGGCTATTGGACACCCAAACACGCGGCTGCAATTCTGCTGTGGGCTAGCAGTCAACTAGAAACTAGCAGTTACCTCCTTACGCGGTTATGTAGCAAAGCAAATCACGGTCATTAGTGCCTGCTGCAGGCTCTTTCTGGGAAAGCAATCGAACGCTTTAACCTGGTGTCGAAAGTCACCTGTTGTTGAATTATGTAGCGAGTTTGCTGTTCGGGAGTTAATATATCCATACCCCGTAGGGGGGCAGTGCCGTCAGTGCACCTCATGCGGCGGACTGTAGGCATTACTTAAGGTTCTTTGCAGCGTGCCTTCGGCTCTAGCTGCAGTCCCTTTCGTTCCTTTTACTGTACCTCCGTTCATACATATTCTCTTGCTTCGTCTTACTTTCCAGCCTCTCCTAACGATGATTTTGTAGTGCAACTGCGAGGTTTTTCTCCTGGTACAACTTTCAAAACTTTTACTGTCAAATTACATTTCAGCCCTGAATGACCTCATAGGTCCCAGTGTTTGGCCTTTGATCTAAATTCTCCATTCAACTCAACTCAGTATTATCCATAGAAATACTGATGGTCATAACGCAGATGCAATGATGATGCGTGGCAGATGGAGATGGTTTGGACATGTCCTTCCTATACCTCCCCAGGTGAAAGTTCAGCACGAGATCTTCTTTGCATTACGCGGCTATAGCCAGTTCTGGAAACATAATCGTACAATCAGCTCTCAAGGCACAAAAACAATAATTACGCAATTTTTTATATGTTGTGTACAATCCATTCACGAAGCGAAGTGTCGTTAATTTTACACGAAGACTAGTCAACTATAGTTTCACTAAAATCAGCTTTCAAACAAAATGACCACATAATTACAGCTTCTGTACTCGTTAACTTCATCTGTACTTTCGGGGGATCTTGATCTGTCATAAGTACTATACCCGATCCACTGGGACTTAGGTTTTAGTGATCCTGGCATTATTACCCATCCCGAGTAGAGACAAGGAAAACCTTCCTTTGTCCTTACGACGAGGCTGTGGAACGGTCAACCTTCATGCTCATATCTAGTCCAGATCCGATATAAAAAATGCCCCGAAGGGGGTGTAGTGCTGTCAGTGCACCTCGCGTGGTGCACTGTAGGCATTACTTAAGGTTCTTTGCAGTGTGCCTTCGGTCCCTAGCTGCAACCCCTTCCTTTCCTTTTACTCTACCTCCTTTCATATTCTCTTTCTTCCATCTTACTTTCCACCCTCCCTAACATTCGATTCATAGTGCAACTGCTTTGAGGTTTTCCTCCTGTTACACCTTTCAAACTTTTACTGTCAATTTCCGTTTCAGCGCTGAATGACCTAATAGGTCCCAGTGCTTGGCCCTTGGCCTAAATTTTATATTCAGTTCGATAGAGAAATGGATGAAGTAATAAATTATATCCGCTTATGGAAGTGTCGAAGATTGTATTTTCTAGAAAAATAAGAAATATGTAAAATACGTATTCCATGTGGATGTATGCACAAACACACGACTATGCACAAGTGTATATGTAATACAGAGAGAAACATAACAAAACTAGGTACTGATGTATGTTAATTTTATGTGCAGGTGACACACAAATTATAGGTGTCAACTCGCTGAAAACAAAGAGTCAGAGTCTGCTAAAACGTAGATCGGTTTGTTTGGAATGTTGTTCAGGTTTTGTAACTGAATTGAATTGAACATAGAATTAAGGCCAAGGGCCAAGTACTGGGACCTATGAGGTCATGCAGCTCTGAAACGGAAATTAACAGTAAACGGTTTGAAAGGTGTAACACGAGGGAAATCTCGCAGTTGCACTGAGTCAATTGTTAGGAGAGGGTGGAAATTAAGATGGAAGAAGAGAATATGAAAGGAGGTACAGTAAAAAGGAACGAAAAGGCTTGCAGCTAGGAGCCGAAGGGACGCTGCAAAGACCCTTAAGTAATGCCTACAGTGAGGTGCACTGACGGCACTAACTCCCTACAGGGTCAGGTTTTGTAATGAAGGGCGTTTCAAAACTAGGTGTCCCAGTTTGTCGAAGGCATACAAGGCCTCACTTTGCGGGCTTACTGTTTGCATGTGTATTGCTTTCGAATGGTTTATAATGATTATTATAGGACAACAGCAAGAGGCCATTAACGTGCTAACCAAGCTATCGAGGAACAGAAAAATCTTAAGTGGGAAAGTGAAGATATAATAAAGTTCATCAAAATGACTACGGATATAAACCAGTTAAAAAGAGCAAAATACATACATGTGAGGAGTCGCACAGAGAAGTATAAAAAAAAAAGTAAAAAATGCGCAGAAGTTTCTTCGGGGCAATCGAGTTTTCTGTATAGCCGCTACAGCGTAAAAATAAGGCCACGGAAAATAGATCTTAAATTCGGTGATCTCGGCATAATGCTGTATGAGCCGTGGCCCATGAAACTTTAACCACGGCCCAGTGGTGGCCTATCCTATATCGTTGCAGAAAAACGACTATGGCTAACTTTAACCTTAAATAAAGTAAAAACTACTGAGGCTAGAGGGCTGCAATTTGGTATGT
Organism: Macrobrachium rosenbergii; assembly: GCF_040412425.1. NCBI lineage: Eukaryota > Metazoa > Arthropoda > Malacostraca > Decapoda > Palaemonidae > Macrobrachium > Macrobrachium rosenbergii. Next base: position 32,460,018 of record NC_089763.1, on the reverse strand, counting down.
TTGATGATTGGAGGGTGGATGATTAACATATCGATTTGCAACCCTCTAGCCTCAGTAGTTTCTAAGGTCTGAGGGCGGACAGAAAAGTGCGGACGGACAGACAAAGCCATCTCAATAGTTTTCTTTCACAGAAAACTAAATGTTTAGGCAGTGATTGCAAGTCAAATTGTGGACATTTATTTCCGTAACGGTGCCACTACAGATCATGATTGTTCCAAAGCCTTGCAGTAAGAGAAACAAAAGCCAGATTGTTAACATTTCCTTTCACATGACGAGGTACAGGGGACTGACAGCCAAACGCCCCTTTCTAGCCCAGACCAGAAAAAAACATGAAGGAACAGGGCCAGTTCTTAACCACGAAGGAATCAACAGATCTGTCTTTAAAATGAGATTATTCGAGACCAAAACTGGAGACTTATAGTAGCTATACAATCCGTGGAAATAAGCCGTTGTATTTTTGCACCTGTAAGTCCGGTTGTCCTAATGTTACCTGTATGGTCTATTTGGAAGGAAATAAAGGGTTAGAAAAGGACTGGGTCTTTATTCAGAGGACAGCGATAGCCTGCAGTCTCTTGAACGAGAGAAGTTTATTGATTGTATAGGGGAAGAAATACTAAACCGAACTTACTTATAACAGCTGAAACAAAGGTAATTGGTGATAATTGTTTTCCACTGGATTAACCTGGAATCTGATTGCCTGGCGGACTTTACTGATCACTTGTTACTGTACATTATCCTTTACCGCAGCTGGGCAACGGTGGACCAAATCTTTTTTTTTTTTTTTTTTCCATACGTGTACTCTTACCTTCACATTTTTCCTAGATAAGAAAATTTCTTAAATGGTTTCCCAATAGCCTTTGTCCTATTAGGTTGATGTCTGTTTTGCAACCTATGCTCCTTGAGTCGGTAATTTCTGTTCCTTTTTGCTGACGTCGGCGTTATTATCCCTCCCCTCCCTCCCGCCCCCGGCTCTCTCTCTCTCTCTCTCTCTCTCTCTCTCTCTCTCTCTCTCTCTCTCTCTCTCTCTCTCTCTCAGTACCAAGGAGGAAGCACACTTGCTTTTTTTTCATTTCCTTGAATACTACAAATGCAGTAGACATGTCCTCTCTCTCTCTCTCTCTCTCTCTCTCAATACCAAGGAGAAAGCACACTTGCTTTTTTTTCATTTCCTTGAATACTACAAATGCAGGAGACATGTCCTCTCTCTCTCTCTCTCTCGAAGTTCCTCGTTGGACGAGTCGGTAGAGTTCTCGGCTGGCGCACTGCTAGGCCAGAGTTCGAGTCTCCTGCCGGCCAATGAAGAATTAGAGGAATTTATTTCTAGTGATAGAAATTCATTTCTAGCTATAATGTGGTTTGGATTCCACAATAAGCTGTAGGTCCCGTTGCTAGGTAACCAGTTGGTTCTTAGCCACGTAAAATAAGCCTAATCCTTCGGGCCAGCCCATAGGAGAGCTGTTAATCAGCTCAGTGGTCTGGTAAAACTAAGGTATAGTTAACTTTTTTTTTTCTCTCTCTCTCTCTCTCTCTCTCTCTCTCTCTCTCTCTCTCTCTCTCTCTCTCTCTCAGTCCATTCCAAAGGCACATGAAAACAGAGATGAGCAAGAGACAAAAAAATGGGAAGGATATGGAAAATACAATTTCTATAGTAAGAATATAAAATGGTCAGAAATAAATGAAGAATTAAACAAAGACTGGGAAAACATATTCGTAAGTGATAATATACAGGAAAATACAGATATATTATATAAAATATTAGAGGAAATCCTGGATAAATATATACCAAAGAAGAAAAGTAAACATCAGTCACGCATACCAAGAGACAGAAGGATCTTGTTCCAGAAAATCAGAAAGTGGAAAAAAGGTCTTGCAAAAGAAAAGAATGCGTGGAAAGTGATGGAACTAAAAAGTAAGATAGAAAATGCAGAACAAAAGATTGTACAATCTAAAGAAAATTAAAAACGGGACTTAGAAGAAAAGACCCTAAAAAATATCAAGCAAAACCCCATAATATTTTACTCATATGCAAAAAATAAGAGTAGAAATAGGCCCTCTAAGAATTGAAGGGCGATTAACGAATGAAAAAAAGAAAATATGCAACATATTAGCAGAAAGATATGAGAGAATTTACACCTAGAATTGATAATGAAGATAGTGATACAGAAATAAGAGATGAAAATAGTGAATATTTATTGGACATAGATATTAATGAAGCCAATATTGTGCAGGCTATTAATGAAATTAAAGAAAGTAGTTCATTTTATCGTAAAGCCGCTCGCAATATTATTAAGACAAAGTGTAGATACAGGCAAGATTTATGATGAACATAAATTAGCATATATTACCCCTATTTTCAAAAGTGGATCAAGACTAGAGGCAAGTAATTATAGGCCTGCAAGTCTAACATCACATATTATGAAATTGTATGAAAGGGTAATGAAGAAAAATATAATGAAACACATCATTGTTTGTTTAATATAGGACAACATAGTTTTGTGCTTGGAAAAAGTAAACAAATCCAACTGTTAGTCCACCATGAAAACATATATATAAATATGATAAAGGAAAAAGATACAGATGTGGTTTACCTAGACTTTGCAAAAGCTTTTGACAAGGTAGACCATAATATATTAGCGAAAAAAATTAGAAAACATAATATTGTGGACAAAGTAGGAAGATGGATAAAAGAATTTTTGCATAACAGAAAACAAATAGTGATTGCAAACGATGAGAAATCGGACGAAGCTAAGGTAATATCTGGTGTGCCACAAGGTACGATGTTAGCTGCATTGCTGTTTGTTGTTATGATTGCAGACATAGACAGTAATGTTAAAGACTCGGTAGTGAGAAGTTTCGCCGATGACACAAGAATAAGTAGAGAAATTACTTGTGATGAAGATAGGAACTCGCTACAAAGAGACCTAAACAAAATATATGAATGGGCAGAGGTAAATAGGATAGTATTTAACTCTGATAAATTTGAATCAATAAACTATGGTAATAAAGAAGGAATGCTATATGCATATAAGGGACCTAATAACGAGACAATCACAAATAAGGAAGCAGTTAAAGACGTTGGTGTGATGCTGAATAGGAATATGCTATGCAATGATCAAATAGCAATACTATTGGCAAAACGCAAAGCAAAAATGGGAATGTTGTTCCGGCACGTCAAAACAAGAAAAGCCGAACACATGATTATGCTTTATAAAACGTATGTACGTAGTCCACTTGAATATTGCAATGTGTTATGGTACCCACACTACCAAAAGGATATTGCACAAATAGAGTGTGTACAAAGGTCCTTAACAGCTAGAATAGAAGAAGTTAAGGACCTAGACCATTGGGAAAGACTACAATTCTTAAAATTATATAGTCTCGAAAGGAGAAGAGAACGCTACATGATAAAACAGGCATGGAAATAGATAGAAGGAATTACCGAAAATATCATGGGGCTAAAAATATCAGAAAGAGCAAGCAGAGGTAGATTAATAGTGCCCTAAACTATACCAGGAAAACTAAGGAAAGCACACAGGACATTAATTCACTACGCACCAGCATCAATAATGCAGCGATTATTCAGTGCATTACCAGCTCATCTGAGGAACATATCAGAAGTGAGCGTAGATGTGTTTAAGAATAAGCTCGACAAATATCCAAGCTGCATCCCAGACCATCCAAGATTGGAAGATGCAAAATATACCGGAAGATGCATTAGCAATTCTCTGGTAGACATCAAAGGTGCCTCATACTGAGGGACCTGGGGCAACGAACGAACTGTAAGGTCTGTAAGATAAGGTAAGGTCTCGGTACAAAGGAGAAAACACAGTTGCTTTTTTTTATTTCTCTGAATACTACAAATGCAGTAGACTTGTCCTCCCCTCTCTCTCTCTCTCTCTCTCTCTCTCTCTCTCTCTCTCTCTCTCTGTACTACAAAGGAGAAAGCACACTTGCTTTTTTTTCATTTCTCTCTGAATACTACAAATGCAGTATACTCTCTCTCTCTCTCTCTCTCTCTCTCTCTCTCTCTCTCTCAGCACAAAGGAGAAAGCACACTTGCTTTTTTTTTTCATTTCTTTCTGAATACCACAAATGCAGTAGGCCTCTCTCTCTCTCTCTCTCTCTCTCTCTCTCTCTCTCTCTCTCTCTCTCTCTCTCTCTCTCTGTACTACAAAGGAGAAAGCACCCTTGCTTTTTTTTCATTTCTCTCTGAATACTACAAATGCAGTAGACATGTTCCTTCTCTCTCTCTCTCTCTCTCTCTCTCTCTCTCTCTCTCTCTCTCTCTCTCAGTACAAAAGAAAAAGCACACGCCTTTTTTTTTCATTTCTCTCTGAATACTACAAATGCAGTAGACTTGTCCTCTCTCTCTCTCTCTCTCTCTCTCTCTCTCTCTCTCTCTCTCTCTCTCTCTTAGGGAGAACCCCTGTAGTTTAGATTTCATTAACAAACTACTGGAAAAAATTCTCATCCATAGTCAACGTTTTAGGGAATGGAAGAATTACAAGGAATTCCTTTGGTAAGCTTCTAGCTAATTAAAAATGAAAGAAGTCATATTGATATATCATTACTAACTTTACTAACATTAAATATTGGTTGGCTTTCTTAGAAAACAAGTATTCACACAATAATAATAATAATAATAATAATAATAATAATAATAATAATAATAATAATAATAATAATAATAATAATAATAATAAAGCTCTTTGTAACAACTGTGAAATGGTGCAAAGGAAAAATGATGCAGAGAATAATAATAATAATAATAATAATAATAATAATAATAATAATAATAATAATAATAATAATAAAGCTCTTTTGAAACAACTGTGAAATGGTGCGCAGGAAAATGATCCAGAGAATAATAATAATAATAATAATAATAATAATAATAATAAAAAAAACATCATCATCATAAAGCTCTTTGTAACAACAGAGAAGTGGTGCTCGGGCAAAATGATCCAGAGAATAATAATAATAATAATAATAATAATAATAATAATAATAATAATAATAATAATAATAATAATAATACAGCTCTTTGTAACAACAGAGAAATGGTGCGAAGAAAAATAATGCAGAGAATAATAAGTGATGAGAACAAGGACGTCATTATCATCCGCCGTGGAAGCATATATTCACCGAAGTGAAGGCGAGACCCGAACAAAAGCCTTTTATGTACTTACCAGTCGGATCACGTCGTAATGCCTTTGATAATAGAGTTGTTGTCGTGTTGTTGTTGTATTCTTGATGGTCTTCATTGTTGTTGTCGCGTTGTTCACCCTATGGGTTTAGTAATGCTGCGCTTCTTCTTTGACGAGATAAGTGTTACACAGAAGTTTGATTATACACCGTTCATTTAATTGGTGCTGTTTTGCCGGTGGCCGTTTGGTCAGATGTTGTTGTTGCTGTGTTTTTTTTTTGCTGTTGGTGTTGTTGGGATCGGTTTTGGCTGTTTTGGCCGTTGTAGATTGTATTTGAGGTTGCTGATATGTGATCCATTTGTTGGTGCCTGGTATATGTTGTATTTGCTGTTGTTGGCACAAGTTGTATTTGTTGTTTGTGTCCATATTGTATTTGCTGTTGCTAGATATGTTGTATCTGCAGTTATTGGTTCTAGTTGTATTTGTAGTTGTACTTGTTTCTCTACGTATTGTGTTTGCTCTTTCTGGATATGTTGTATTTGTAGTTGCTGGTACTAGTTGTATTTGTTGTTGTTGGTACTAGTTGTATTTATTGTTGCTGGTACAAGTTGTATTTGCTGTTTTTTGTTATGATTTGTATTTGCTGTTGCTGGTACAAGTTGTGTTTGCTGTTGCTGGTACAAGCCGTATTTGCTGTTTCTGTTCCATGTTGTATTTGTTGTTGCTGGTACATGTTGTTGCTATTGCTGGTACATATTGTATTTGCTGTTGCTGGTACATATTGTATTTGCTGTTGTTGGTACACTTTGTATTTGCTGTTGTTTGTATATGACTTATTTGCTGTTGCTAGTGCCTGCTGTATTTTTTGTTGCTGGTACAAATTTTATTTGCTGTTGCTGGTATATGTTGTATTTACGGTTGTTGGTACATGCTGTATTTGTTGTTACTGGTACAAGTTGTATTTGTTGTTACTGGTACAAGTTGTATTTGTTGTTTCAGGTACAAGTTGTATTTGCTATTGCTGGAGTATGATGTACTTGCTGTTACTTGTACATGCTGTATTTGCTGTTGCCGGTTCATGCTGTATTGGCTGATCTTGGTATACGTTGTATCTGCTGTTGCTGGTACAGGTTGTATTTGCTGTTGCTGGTATATGTTGTAGCTACTGTTGCTGATACAGGTTGTATTTGCTGTTGCTGGTATATGTTGTAGCTGCTGCTGCTGATACAGGTTGTATTTGTTGTTGCTGGTACATGTTGTATCTGCTGTTGCTGGTATATGGTGTAGCTGCTGTTGCTGATACAGGTTGTATTTGCTGTTGCTGGTACATGTATTTGCTGTAGCTGGTATTGCTTTTATTTGCTCTTGCTAGTGTATATAGTATTTGCTGTAGATGATGTATATTTTATTCGCTGCTGCCGTAGTAAGGTTTCATTGTCGGCGGAGAATAAAGGGCGCAGCTCCAGATGTCATTTCAAGGTCGATGCCGAGAAGAATCTCTTTTGCTTCATTCCTTCTTTTCAACGAAGGAAGATGAAAGAAGCAACAGCTTCCTTTACTCACTCGGTTACCCTGGTGTCTCTCTCGGTATATGAGCAGTTGCTTCTTGTATCAGACTGTTAAAGGTTGTTGCAAGATTTGCTAACACTTCGTTTTTTTTTACAAGGCTTTTTTAACCCTGTATTTGACTGTTTTTTTTTATCGGGTCCCAAAACAGGATTGAATAAGTATTCAAAGGCTGCTTCAACCCTGTATTTGACTGTTCTTATTTTATCGGGTCCCAAAGCAGGATTATAAGTATTTCAAGAATTTTTTAACCCTGTAATTGACTGCTCTTTTTTTATATAGAGTCCCAAAACAGGACTGAATAAGTATTCCAAGGCTGTTTTAACTGTACTGGACTGTTCTTTTTTTTTATAGGGTCCCAAAACAGGATTGAATTAGTATTTCAAGACTGTTTTAACCCTGTATTTGACTTTTTTTTATCGGGTCCCAAAACAGGATTGAATAAGTATTTCAAGACTGCTTTAACCCTTATTTGACTTTTTTTTTTTATCGGGTCCCAAAACAGGTCTGAATAAGTATTCCAGGTAATAATTTATGTAAGTCATTTAATAAGTAAATTGAAGAAGGGAAATTGTAGTTACTAAACGAAATGCAGTTTGTGAATACGTATAAGGCAAGTGTCCCCTCCAAAAGACAGTCAGTATAATCAGCATACTAACGGGAAAAATAAAATAATTAAGAATTGGGAGGGAGGGTAGGGAGAGAAATGGGAGCAACCAGGTCCTGGGAACAGTGTGCTCGGCCAACTTGAGGGATTCTCATATGTTGTAAGGACAAATTTTAAGTACGAGATTTTATAAATGAAACGTGAGCCATTTCAGGTATACGAAGAAGTACAGGATGCCCTAAAATGAATCTTTTATTTCTATATATATATATATATATATATATATATATATATATATATATATATATATATATATATATAAATTAGAGAGAGAGAGAGAGAGAGAATTTTCATCCACTGTAGATGCTGCGTAAAAGGTTGTAACTTACTTGAACTCAACCCAGTTAATTGATACTTGTGATCACACAGGTGTTATAAGTATGTATATGTATATATATATATATATATATATATATATATATATATATATATATATATATATATATTATGTATGTATGTATGTATGTATGTATATTGTATACACACACACATATATATATATATACTGTATATGTATATATATTATGTATATATAAAACGGTACCTTGGTCCGACCTTTGGGTGGTGCGTAACGTCTTTAGGGTCGGCACTTTCCGTCTAGACCATCTCTCATAGCACCGTCATTTTTAGCTAGAGAAATGTACTTGTTTATGAAAAACATATCTAATTATCCATTTTGAAAACTGCAAATTTAAATGAGTTTTTAATAATAATTTTTAATATATATTTTTGTGCAATTTGTCCTATAATATCTTAATTGCTATTGTTGAAATATAAAAACATTTGGTGCCGGATAATGTTATAATTTCATTGATGGCAGACGGGAAGGATTATTTATGCCAACCGTTATTCGTTTTCATATTCGCTAAAACAAACACTATGTTTGTTGCGCATTTCTGTCACGTTCCTCTTTTGTTTGTTATCTCTTGTATACATCTGTTATATGTACCGTAATCACAATGACCCTCTCCCGTATAAGCTGCTGCTATTGTAGGACAAAATACATCATTTATTTTTATTTTTATTTGTATTGCAGCGTGGCAGTGTTAGTATTATTATGATTATCATTACTGTTCCCCCGGGAAATGAACCCTATTCGTATGTAACAAGCCCACCCGGGCCATTGACCTGAAATTCAAGCTTCCAGAGAATGTGGAGTTCGTTTGAAAGGAATTACAGAGGATAACGGGAAATGCAGATCACTCATTAGAAAAAAATAGAGATTAATAAATAAATAGATCGGAATGTAAATAAATTATTAAAAGTACAAGGAGAATTGTTTTTAAAGGATGTAATGCATTGTATCTCCGCTTGAACTTTTGAGGTTCTCACTGCACATCCTGAGGGATAATGCAGGCAATATCAGTATGCTAATTATAACAGAAAACAATAAGCAATGGCATTATCGTAGCATTGATGATGATGATAATCATCCTGAAGATTCAGCATGTGAAAAGTGAAGGCCTTTCAGTGACATCTGGGAAAATGAAGGACTTTCAGTGACATCTTGACAATTTATCCATCATTCATGGAATAATTTTTAACGAGTAGTAACAGCAAATAGATAATTCCTTGTCATCACAACATTCTGTCATACAAAGCAACAAAGTAAGTTTTTTTTTTTTTTTATTTATTTTTTGTTTGCTCTCAGGTCTACTGAAGGCTCGAAAGAACGGCTAGTTCTTGGAAGCACTTAACTTGTTGACATTTCGTTTTTGTGGAAACACAAAAAAACTATTGAATTTCTGGACTGTCGAAACTCTAACCTCCGACATTTGAGTTCTATTGAAGCACCAGACTTTGGCTTGTGGGAAATATATGTCATTAATCGTCTTTGGCCTTTGATTTTTCTTTTTTTTTTTTTTTTTGAGTATTAAACTTTGATCTATGGAATTTATAAAGTGTCGTTTTTGATATTTTGGAATTTTGTGGAATCGCTAACAGTCCACCTGGATTTGTGGAAAGGATTATTTTTGACCTTTTGAATTTTGGATTCTTGGAATTTAGGCTAAAAAAGCCAAGCACTGCGGCAACCTCAGGCATTCAGCGTTAAAGAAAGTGGAAAGAGGGAGTTGGAGTGGTTGGACAGCAAGATAGAGAGACCTCAGAAATAGATGGCGTACAAGGGTCTAAAGGTACTGGGAGAAACCCCACAATTGCACTAAGAAGTAACAGTTAGAGAAGTAGGACAGCAAGATTGGAAAAAGCAAGCGGTAATGGAGGTAAAGTAAAATGCTAAACTACTAACACCCTTTAGTAATGCCTACAGTGCACCGCTTGAGGTCCACTGATGGCGCTGTCCACCTACTGGGCATATTGGCTTGCAAGAAGTTTACCTTTGACTCTGGAATATATGGAATCAGCATTCTTAGACATACTGGAATTCAGGAATCACTGGAGACCATCGTTTATGACGTTTTGGATTCGTGGAATAGCAAAACGTTAACTTGGAGGATTTTTTAAAATCTGAACTTTGACCCATGGATTGATCGGACACGATAGTCCTTGACCCCTGTTGATTTTTGTATTACTGAAATAAAATATTTTGAAGTAACTGAAGCACAAAACCTTGACTATTTTAGTTTTGCAAAAGTTAGACCTTTATCCAGTCGGTCAATAGAAACTGTTATTTCTTACCCATTAAATTTAAAGAAAAATTTTTGAACTGTTAACCTTTGACCTTATGAAATGACCAAAACACTGACCATTGTCACAGCAGATATTTTGGGACACTTGACCTTTTAAATTGTTGTATTTTTGAGATCGCTAAACTTTGACATTTTCTGATTTATCGAAACGCCTGACGAATTTTCGCATGAAAAACGTTATTTCGGCTATTTTGGCCCTCTGAATTCATCGGGACATATAACCTTTGCTCTACGGGCGATATTTATATTTTCATGGAAGATTTGTCAGTGAAGTGCTATTTTGTAAGAGCTACCGTTTCTCACAGTAATGGACGGATGACAACTGCGGTGTGTTTTGTGCACAAAGGTATTTCTAAATGGAGGTTACTTTTGGTTGAGTGTTACGGCGTAAGTTTATATAAAAAATATAAAATACGTTAAGCTCTTGGTTCTTTTTGCCTTGGCTAGTGGAAGGGAAAGTATTTTGATTATAGTTTTAGTTTTCTGTAAAAGAAAACTATTGTGCCGGTTTTGTCTGTCCGCGCCTTTTGTTGTCCGCACTCTTTCTGTCCGCCCTCAGATCTTAAAAACTACTGAGGCTAGAGGGCTGCTAAGTGGTATGTTGATCATCCACCCTCCAATCATCAAACATGCCAAATTGCAGCCCTCTGGCCACAGTAGTTTTTATTTTATTTAAAGTTAAAGTTATCCATAATCGTGCTTCTGGCAACGCTATAGGATAGGTAACCACCGGGCCGTGGTTAAAGTTTCGTGGGCCGCGGCTTGTACAGCATTATACCGAGGCCACCGAAAGATAGAAATATTTTCGGTGGCCTTGATTATACGCTGTAGCTGCTGTGCAGAAAACTCGTTTCCACCGAAGAAACTTTGGCGCATTTTTAACTTTTTTTTTTTCTTTTTTTTTTTAAAGAATAATATAAGGCTGCGTTGTAACACGTCCAGCTTCTTGGCTTCTCTCAGTCCTTGAAGTTCAGTCCTATAGAACGCTGAAAATCTGTGTTCCTTTACTTTCAAATAATCATTTTTCTTTTCTCTGAAATCCCATTTCTTCAGCCACGTGAAAATGGGTTTAATAGTTTCTGTTCTTTCAGTAACCGAGATTAAAGTGTGTGGTTATTACTGACTCTGACTCTTATGTCTTTTGTTTTCAGTGTGAGAATTTGGGAGCTTAAATAATCTTGTGTGGTTTTATTTTTCTGTTTCCATAATCGTCTAGCTTCTGGTATCCAGGGGGATACACGAAGTTTCATGATTTAATAGCAGATTCTTTGTTGTGCTACATGTGAAAATCATACAACTTACCTGAGAATATTTTCTGGGGCACAAGTCATTTTGCAATTCATCTGAAAGGATACATCTAAAGTAAAGACGAGTTCTAGTTTTCTGTAAAAGAAAACTATTGTGCCGGCTTTGTCGGTCTGTCAGTCCGCACTTTTTCTGTCCGCCCTAAGATCTTAAAAACTACTGAGGCTAGAGGGCTGCAAATTGGTATGTTGATCATCCACCCTCCAATCATCAAACATACCAATTTGTAGCCCTCTAGCCTCAGTAGTTTTTATTTTATTTAAGGGTAAAGTTAGCCATAATCGTGCTTCTGGCAACGATATAAGACAGGCTACCACCGGGCCGTGGTTAAAGTTTTTTGGGCCGCGGCTCATACAGCATTATACCGAGACCACCGAAAGGCAGTTCTATTTTCGGTGGCCTTGATTATACGCTGTGCAGAAAACTCGATTGCGCCGAAGACACTTCCGCCCATTTTTTACTTATTTATCGCGATCGCTTGACGAAAACGAGTATATATTCATGAGCTTTTACGGTTTATTTGTCCGACTTGATATTCTTATTTTGAATCATCAGGTGTGATTCAAAGGACTGACGACATTATCATCGCCTGTAAGCCCCTCTGACATTTGGCCGACTCCTCTTTGATGTCCCGGTGTTTTGAAAAGCCTTCTAGGAGCGCTTGCCTTAAATAGGGTAATTAACAGCGCTTCCTGTTTAGGACCTATTGTGCCGACGACGCCGCGGACACACACACACACACACACACACACAGAGAGAGAGAGAGAGAGAGAGTTGTTTATGATATATATATATATATATATATATATATAGAGAGAGAGAGAGAGAGAGAGAGAGAGAGAGAGAGAGAGAGAGAGAGAGAGAGAGAGAGAGAGAGAAGAGAAATATATATATTTGCTATATATATATATATAGTATATATAAAGTCTAAAGGGAGAAGAGAGAGAGAGAGAGAGAGAGAGAGAGAGAGAGAGAGAGAGAGAGAGAGAGAGAGAGAGAGGGCACTACTATCACACCCATGAGCAAAAGCTTCCATTTTATCATCTATATATCAACTGAAGCTATCTAAGTTACTGACCTGTCAAAAGTGTTCATAAACTTATGAGAGAGAGAGAGAGAGAGAGAGAGAGAGAGAGAGAGAGAGAGAGAGAGGGAGAGAGAGCACTTTTAGTTTAATTGTTTTGACGCCGTGGCCTTCCGATGTTGTTTGAGTTGTTGGGATTTGCCTCAATAATTGTTTGTTGATTGTTTATAATTAAGGTCTATGACGTCACGATTCAGACTCGGGTGACAGGCTAGTCAGTGGTCGACCTCCGAAATTAGATATTTCGTTTAATTCGATAAAATCAAATGGCTATAAGTGTATTACATACGTTGGTATACTTTAAACATGCACACACGCGCATGTGTACATAACTTTGTATAAATGCACAAGCGTCTGTATTCATTAGTTAATATTTGTATACATTTAAACACATGATTGTATACTCACGTTATATATCTTTTTTCATATGTAAATCTTTATATTTCTGTACATAAGTGAATGTTATACATACATATTTTATTCATGGCTCATAGATGTATATGTATGTGGATCATATTATACGTAGATGCTTAAATAGTTGCATATATTTTTAACTGTGCTCATATAGAAACGCATTCATATAAGTATAAATAGACAAATTTGCGAAAAATGTAACCGCATTTTTTTTAGTCAGTTTTCAGCTATCTTTTTGGTAAGTTTTTCTGATTTTTTTTTTTCTTTTATCTTTTCAATTTTAGTAAGTCATTTTGTCAGTTGTCTTGTTTTCTTGACGCTTTTTTTTCACAGCTCTTTCAGATGTCTTTAGCGGTACGACCTTTCCTCGCCTATGACGTTGTGACGCCAGTTTTAGCCATCATAAATCAATCAGTCAGACCTTCACTTTTGACATCACACACTCTGAACTACGATGGAGACTTCTGAATTTTTTTTTTTTTTTTTTTTTGCTTTTGTGATAATGCGACTTTTCTTCCATAAAGATTAACGAAAAGAATGAAATAAACGAAAAGAATAAAATTAGCGAAAAGAATAAGATTAACGAAAAGAGTAAAATTAACGAAAAGAATAAGATTAACGAACAGAATAAAACTGTCAGCCTCGATAAGACTAGTATGACAATAAAACAAATTTTTATCATCAATAATTTGTTAGTATATTTGTCCGCTACCTGGATGTTGCAGCTACACTTTGTAAAGGCATTTAAGTTCTTAGGCATCAGAATAAGATGACTTGCAGCGAATCATCCGGATCCGGATATCCTCAGGTTTCGTAAAGATAGTAAGACGATGATGCGTCCGGATACGTTTCTAAGAATGTGTTGGAAGATAGTACGGTGACGCGGAAACTAATCCGGATGACAGGTCCGGATACGTTTCTAAAATATGTTGCAGATAATACCGTGACGCGGAAACAGATCCGGATGATGCGTCCGGATACGTTTCTAAAAAGATGCTGAAGATAATACCGTGACGCGGAAACTAATCCGGATGATGCGTCCGGATACGTTTCTAAGAATATTTCAGAGATAATACGGTGACGCGGAAACTAATCCGGATATGTCTTAAGGAAACGGATATTTCTGCCTGCAGTATATTGTACTACAACGTTTCTCTTGGTTGTCATGTCTGCGAAATGAAAACGATTTTCCTTGCTTTTATTTTTAGTTATCTGTTTTCCTTACTATGATCATCTTTGTCTTGACTTGTCTTATAGCGAATTTAGCCACTATTTTAGTTATCAATTCAGTTTAACTTTTTTTTCCTTTTTCATTGCCTGCGTCCTTCAATTATTATAATTAATAATATTACAGAATTTTTCTATTCTCTATTTTTTCAAGTCGTCATTTGTAATTTTACTTCCGTTTGCCTTACTATTATTTCTATTTTTGATGCAGTTTTCCTTGCTATCATATTTGTTTGTCATTCCTAAATTCGTTGAGATGTTTCCCGCTATTTTGGTTTTTTCGGTATTGTGTTGCTTTTGTCGACCTTGTTTAGATTTTAGGCAAGTTCTCCCAGTATAGGTAAAAGAGATTATTATTTATTTTAATAATTTTGGCAATGAATTTGTCACCGTATTCTAGAAAGGAATGTAGAATCATTTGTTAGAGTTTTTTTTTTAAGCTTTGTACAAGTTCTCTGACGCAAGTACAAGAGAACTAATTAATATTGCTACAATATAGCTAAATTTTATATAATTTCTTTATTATTGAACACCTTTTAGATACGGATATAAAATGAATGTTTATCTTTTTCAAGGTTTATTCAAATTGATTCATTATTGATTCATATGGACTGGCGTCACAACCTCTGTCATCATCGAAAGGACAATGATCATTGCAACGTTCACTCAGAAGGTTCCTAACTGTGTGTGTGTGTGTGTGTGTGTTTGTATATGTAATCTTGTGCAAACAAACGCTCTCTTCATTTAAAAATATGCACATTATTTCAATACTATTTTATATTGAAAATACACATTATTTAAACACTATTTTATATTGACAAAAACCGTTATTCGCTTCTATTAGCAAAGGCCTCTGCACTCTCAATGTCATCATCATCCGGAATGCAAAAAGGGTTGCATATATAAGTCGAATTTAGTCTCTCTCTCTCTCTCTCTCTCTCTCTCTCTCTCTCTCTCTCTCTCTCTCTCTCTCTCTGCAGTATCCGTGTTAATTAATTGTTAGACTGATTGAATGGCCGTCGGAGGGTAATTAATGTGTCAGGGGTCCCGAAGACACGCATGACGATAGTCTTCATGGTGATTGACTCTGGAACTGATTCCCAGTTTAGGGTGGTCCGTGTCTTTCTCTGTGGGGAGGGGAGGGGGAGGGAGGAGGGGAGGGGACTGCGATTGGGAAGGGGTGGGGAGGTTGAGAGGAGAGACACTTCCGGTTTGGGCTTATCTTTATCTGTCTGGGTCTGGGTGTGTCTGCTTATCGGCTCTCTCTCTCTCTCTCTCTCTCTCTCTCTCTCTCTCTCTCTCTCTCTCTCTCTCTCTCTCTCTTTCTCGATTATGTGTATGTCTGTATTTTGGTCATACTTGATATTGGTTTTATTTTTTTTTTCATGCTTGACGGATAATTTTATGCATCCATCCATCTATCTGTCCTATCTATCAATCTATAGACACTTTGTTTCACCATTTAACAGCTATTATTATCGTTGCTTTCTCACCCAAGATGCAATATAGTACCTTTGCAAAATAACCCGATAACTTATCGGTTAGTATTCGTAATAATTTTGGGCATCGTTATATCGTTATATCCAGGCCCCCAAAATCAGCTGTTTTTGGAACTAGATTCGAATCGAAAATGGGGTCCATTGTTTATCAAATGAGCTTTTTAACGATGATATGGGATAATGAACCTCCACGATTTGCCTTCGACCTTCACTATTAAGGGTCAAGGGATGCTTTAGTGACTTCTGGTTTTGTATAATGGACGGATGAGGGACTGACAACCAATATTAAGGTCAAGGGATGCTTTGGTGAACCCTGGTTTTGTATAATGGACCGGTGAGGTGACTGACAACCAATATTAAGGTCAAGGGATGCTTTAATGACCTCTGGTTTTGTATAATGGACTGGTGAGGGACTGACAACCAATATTAAGGTCAAGGGATGCTTTGATGAACCCTGGTTTTGATTTTGTACGGGTTTCAAGGGATGCTTTAATGACCTCTGGTTTTGTATAATGGACTGGTGAGGGACTGACAACCAATATTAAGGTCAAGGGATGCTTTAATGACCTCTGGTTTTGTATAATGGACCGGTGAGGTGACTGACAACCAATATTAAGGTCAAGGGATACTTTAATGACCTCTGGTTTTGTATAATGGACCGGTGAGGGACTGCCAACCAACATTAAGGTCAAGGGATGCTTTAATGACCTCTGGTTTTGTATAATGGACCTGTGTGACTGACAACCAGTATTAAAGTCAGGGATGCTTTAATGCCTCTGGTTTTGTATGAGGACCGGGTGACAAACCAATATTAAGGTCAAGGGATGCTTTAATGACCTCTGGTTTTGTAGTGGACCGTAAGTCTGGTTTTGTTTTAATGGACCGGTGAGGACTGACAACCAATGTTAAGGTCAGGGATGCTTTAATGACCTCTGATTTTGTTTAATGGACTGGTAAGGGAATGACAACCAATATTAAGGTCAAGGGATGCTTTAATGACGTCTGGTTTTGTGTAATGGACTGGTAAGGGACTGATAACCAGTATTAAGGTCAAGGGATGCTTTAATGACCTCGGGTTTTGTGTAATGGACCAGTGAGGGACTGACAACCAATATTAAGGTCAAGGGATGCTTTAATGACCTCTGATTTTGTATAATGAACCGATGAGGGGCTGACAACCAATATTAAGGTCAAGGGATGCTTTAGTGACCCCTGATTTTGTATAATGAACCGGTGAGGGACTGACAACCCAGTGCCCCTATCTCGCCCAGGACTGAAGGAATGTGGGGAAAAGTAAGAGAAGGAAATGGAACTGGGTGTTACCCCTAAGGAAACTTTGGCCACGCCTTTGGGATGATGGAGAATGATTGTTGTTGGGGTCCTAATGAACGGCTGCACGGACAGACATCTAGGGATTGGTCGTTAGTGAATGGAGATGGTCGCCACAAAATGAAAGTGCTTTTTGGCCCTGAAGGTACCTTTTTTGTGGAGCATAATTTTTCAGAATAATGAGTTTTTATTGTTTGCAGTGAAGGGTTTTTACTATTTCCGTGTGTTTAATTAACACAGGGATCTTTCAGTTATAATGTCGTGACTGTACATAAGTCTAAATTTTTGACACTGTCGCAACATCTCAGGTTTTCTTATCTGTGACGTACAACATCATTGGGTTTGATCGGAACTCGGAAGGGTGACCACCAATGTCGGCCAGGCAGTGGTTGATAATGGACTCTTGTGAACATCTAATACTCTATTAGGATGTGAGTATGGGACTTGCAATCTCATCGCTAAAAACAATACTGAGAAACTTGCAACAGTCTTTATGAATCTGAAACAAAGGGTAACGATGAAGCCACGTTAAAAAAGAACATTGTAGGTGAAAGCAACTGATTGACTGATAGTAGGTTACCTGGCGTTACAACCAGACAAACAGGATGGAGGAACTGTCGTGCAAGAAGTAAACAGAGATTGCTGAACAGGTGAAGGCGGCGGAAGTTTTCGTCTAAATAAAGAAGAGAAAGTTATTTTAAGGTTATTAGTGCCTGTCGGAGTGGTATTTGAGCTGACGTAAAAATTGAGGAAATGTTAACGGCTTATCGCGGGGCAGACTGACAGCGAGACGGAATACCCCCGCCGTGATTGCGCGATTAGGTGATGCTGCAGAAATCGGAGAGACGGATTGCTAAACAGGCGGGTGAAAAACTGATTCATGAAATGGAAGGAATAGACAAACGTGGTAAGAGAATTGCTGCAAAATACTAATGAGTATATATAAATAAATAGAAATAGTCAGCAAACAAATGTATACTCACTTAGGAGGTTGTGAAATAACTGGAAAATTAAGTCGAAGTAACATTGCGGTTGGATTAGCATCATATCCAAACAGACACGAAATGTTTCGTAAAAATTGATCGCAATAAAAAGCAAATGCAGGTAAACGAATACAAACATTAGTAGTTTATGAAATATGTGAGAAATTGGTCGACTGAGGCATTTAAAAGTAATAAAATGACAATTCCTGGTGAAGATGCCAGCTTTACCATAACTAGCTGCAAAAGCTTCAGGGCCTGGTAAAAGAGGCTATGAGTCATAATGAGGCCAGAAAGCCAGAATATGAGTAAGGAAATGTGGGCGACTGCATTTTTGGGTGGTTTAACCAAGTGTGGCCGATACTTTCAAACGAAGGATTGCCGGAAACTTTCACAGCCTACTCCAACCTAAACAAAAATATGAGTACTTACCTAGATGGGGTCTGTTGCCCCCTGCCCCCCCCTCAGCTAAAAGGGGGACCGACGCCCCCCAGACGCCCCACCGACAAGGGGGCACCCCCCAAAAAAGTGTAGTGAACCCAAGACAGTTAAGCATCTAAAAGTTATGTCAACATCCACTGAAGCATACTTAGCGCTTGTTTTATCTGCCGTTAATTCTTGACTGCGCCGATTAAAATGTCTCGTAGCATCTTCTTCTTCTTCTCTCCGTCGGATTTCGTTCTTTGCTGCCATCGTAAATCACCTCTTGAAGAGCAGAACTTGTCCTCGCCCGAAGGAGCCATAAATTGCTCGGATGTCGTTGTTTGTTGTTACTTCCTGCTCGGTTGGAGTCGCGCCGTGCAGATTTTCAGGTGGTTTATTGCTCGTTCCTTTGATTTCACGGTGTGGAGAGAGAGAGAGAGAGAGAGAGAGAGAGAGAGAGAGTGCTTCTGTCGGTTATTTTATTTGCAGAGAGAGAGAGAGAGGGAGAGAGAGAGAGAGAGAGAGAGAGAGAGAGAGAGAGAGAGAGTGCTTCTGTCCGTTATTTTATTTGCAGAGAGAGAGAGAGGGAGAGAGAGAGAGAGAGAGAGAGAGAGTGCTTCTGTCGGTTATTTTATTTGCAGAGAGAGAGAGAGAGAGAGAGAGAGAGAGAGAGTGCTTCTGTCGGTTATTTTATTTGCAGAGAGAGAGAGAGAGAGAGAGAGAGAGAGAGAGAGAGAGAGAGAGAGAGAGAGAGAGAGAGAATGATGATGCTTCTGTCGGTTACTCTATTTGGAGAGAGAGAGAGAGAGAATTCTTCTGTCGTTTGCTTTATTTTGAGAGAGAGAGAGAGAGAGAGAGAGAGAGAGAGAGAGAGAGAGAGAGAGAGAGAGAGTGCTTCTGTCGGTTATTTTATTTGCAGAGAGAGAGAGAGAGAGAGAGAATGCATCTGTCGTTTATTTTATTTGGAGAGAGAGAGAGAATTGCTTTCTTCCATCGTTTACTTATTTGGAAAGGTTAACTAACATTAGTTTATGGCTTGATGAAAGTTGAAAAAATAAAAACATTCGGTAGCTCTGATTAACATTTCTCATGGTCTAGAATTCATAAACAGATCGCACTGAATTGTTAAAAGGTATATATGTTTTGGTTATTTAATATTTATAACTAATGTTTTAAAAATAGCGGGCTTTAATTTGAGTGCAAGGTATTAGTTTTCAACCTCAAAGACCAATCAAAGATTTCTAAATATACATCTTGCATTGTATTATCATATCAAACGATTTTTTTTTTTTATTTTCCTATTTTGTTTGTTTATACATCTTATGGCTTTGTTTGCCTTCCATTTAATAACGAAAATATACAGTACTTCACGTCAAAAAATATCTTAGTTTATGTTATGTTTAAGGAATATGGCACCCTAAGGAAGTATTTTTCCGTGATGAGAAAAGTAAA
>NC_089763.1:32427777-32435277 GCF_040412425.1 Macrobrachium rosenbergii | reverse complement strand
TGAATGCTGTGCAGTGAGTTATGATCTGTTGCCATTTTTCGCTTGTTAATAACTACCTATAAATTTCTTTTGCTTCTTTATCAGTTTCGTAAGACGCAGAAAATGTCTGTTCGAAGCGATTGCTAAGGCATTATTATTATTATTATTATTATTATTATTATTATTATTATTATTATTATTATTATTATTATTATTAATTACTACTACTACTACTACTACTATACTACTACTACTACTACTACTACTTTTCTAAGAAGACCAAGGTAGACCAGATTAGAAAATAGACCCAACATGAACACTGTAAAAAAAAATATTAAAATGTAGCCCCGACAACCGTTTGCTTATTTTAACAGATATCACTCAGGCCAGTTGTCACCAACCTCTAAAGCTAGAAGAGCTATTTATTTAGAGAATCATAAAAATGTACTGTAGTACTGTCAGAGCCGCAATGACAAGATTATTTAATTATTTAATATTTTCAGCTTAGAAACTATATCTCATTAAAAAAATGAATAAAATTGATGCCTATAATATGCTTTTAAAATTGAATAAAATATTGCCTTAAGAGTGTTGCATAATTTTTTTGTTTCAGATGGATAAAAAGGTAATTTTTCAGCGTTTGGAGTCGCACAAGTGTCTTGAAAGAGCCGCAGGTTGACGACCCCTGACTTGGCTATCACTCTTGACAGATATTTTATTCCCAGGATGTCTGAAACTCAATGCAGAATTTACATGAATACATTAACCGTACGAGTTTGGTGAATATCATGAAATTCACCAATAGATTCGAGCCAGCCTGTCTCCTTATGAATCTTACTGTCTCGCAGCCGTCAGTTTTACTTTAGCCCTCGAATTTGTACACCCACAGCAGTGAAGTTCGAAATCGAGGTCAACAGATCAACAGATTTCATCAGTGAGTTGTTCCATTCGTAAGGAGGACATGAAATTCTTTTCCCTAATTATTATTTCATGAATCACTTAACCTCCTTTTTTTTCAAAAGGCTGGTTTGTCATAAAAAAAAAGGAGTGAATTTCACCAACTCGCTTATGGGCACTCATACCCGTTTCCTTTGGGCACTTCTTACCCTTGTCGGTATCTACACAATGCTTTGGTAGAATTTCCTCTCTGTGACGAGAAGACCGCCTCAAGCTAATATTTTGCACAGAGAATCTTCCCTTGACGTAGTCGTCAGTCTAAGAATTTATCATTATTATGATTATTATTATTTATGTTCCCAACAAGTCTTTTGGGATGGGGTTGCTTGCCCGACGTCCTTCTCCACGTTGATAGTGATCCACCAAAGTCGACTAAGAACCCGGTGCATAATTCAGCACATTAGCCAAAGGGGGTACAGTGGGTTTCATCGGAATATGCCCAAAGCGTTTCAGTTCATTTGGACGTCGAACTCTGTACCTTTCGCTGATAATGGGAACGTCTCACCCACTAGACTACGTGTTATTATTATTATTATTATTATTATTATTATTATTATTATTATTATTATTATTATTATTATTATTATTATTATTATTATTATTATTATTTTAAGAAGACTGAACTGTTGTTATCATTTTTTTTACAAAGAAGATTCTGAATTATTATTATTATTATTATTATTGTTATTATTATTATTATTATTATTTATTATTATTATTATTATTATTATTATTATTAAGACGACTCTGCCCCTTACGTTGCTCTGGCCTCTATTGGAGGAGCGAGTAGACCCTTCTCTGGGTAGGAGATAAAAAATGGCTCTGCTGTGTAATCTCTGACAGCACAGGAGACCTTTGACCCCCCACGGGCCGTAAGGTGAAGAGGCTGTCTGCCTCCTTGCCAAGTTTAGGGACAAAGTACACTTGCGAAAACAGTGGTTTTGGGGAGATTGTATCTCCGAGAGAGAGAGAGAGAGAGAGAGAGAGAGAGAGAGAGAGAGAGAGAGAGAGAGAGACAGTTGTAGGGAAATGATTTTCAAGGTTAAAAGTTACACAACAGAGAGAGAGAGAGAGAGAAGCAGTTATAATATGTAAGTGATTTTTAAGGAAATTAAATGTTACATGTGTATGTGGGTGTGTGAATGCACAAGTGAGAGAGAGAGAGAGAGAGAGAGAGAGAGAGAGAGAGAGAGAGAGAGAGAGAGAGAGAGAGAGAGAGAGAGAATGTTGAATCATTCAGAATACCGTAAGCATACACAGGCACCTTCTTTACATGTACAATTTTCAACACGAATCACCATTTATATTTCCCAGTAAAATCTCTCTCTCTCTCTCTCTCTCTCTCTCTCTCTCTCTCTCTCTCTCTCTCTCTCTCTCTCTCTGTTCTGTAACTTTTAATCTTGAAAATCATTTCCAATTAACTGTTTCTCTCTCTCTCTCTCTCTCTCTCTCTCTCTCTCTCTCTCTCTCTCTCTCTCTCTCTCTCTCTCTCTCTCCTGTAAATTTCAATCTTAAAATCATTTCCATCTCTCTCTCTCTCTCTCTCTCTCTCTCTCTCTCTCTCTCTCTCTCTCTCTCTCTCTCTCTCTCTCTATCCTGTAATTTTCAATCATGAAAATCATTTCCACTTAACTCTCTCTCTCTCTCTCTCTCTCTCTCTCTCTCTCTCTCTCTCTCTCTCTCTCTCTCTCTCTCTCTCTCCTGTAACTTTCAATCATGAAAATCATTTCCACTTAACTATTTCTCTCTCTCTCTCTCTCTCTCTCTCTCTCTCTCTCTCTCTCTCTCTCTCTCTCTCTCTCTCTCTCTCTCCTTATCGTGAAGAGAGAGGGGATTCGAAAAACTGATTAGTATGAGGAACGGGAAAACTTCATATGCAAAAAAAGTGAAAGAAAGAATTCTCAATTACAAGGCATAATAGGAGAACCTCGTTTGATATTCACACTGCGGTCTCTTCGTCCACATTCTCCTCCTTTGTTCCCCCGAACCAATTTCTTTGTTCTCCGTTTGTTCTCCTTTTTCCTCTCCTCCCCTCCCACCTTTTCTTCACGTTTATCCGAGCGTGACTCGCTGCTATTCTCTATCTTTCGTGGCTGCCTGTGGTGGCATCAACCCCCCTTGTTGGGGGCAAGATTAATAAGGTTGGAGGTGTCCCGGCGATGCGCGATAATTTGCCTTTTTTTTTCTGGAGGTGTTTCGGGGGCTTTCGTGCCTCCTTGTGACTCGTTGTCCTGTACGCTAGACCGCCATCGCTTCGTAACAAGGTTTAGTAGCCTTTTTTTTTTTATCCGGGTTTGGGACTGGCTTAAGTGTGCTAATTCTCATGGCAGAGTTTTAAGTGTTGAAATAACGTGGGTTTTTTTTTTAATTATTTTTTTCACCATTGCTTCTTGACAAGTTTCAGTAATGTTCTTTTATCCCGGCTTAAATGGGTAAATTCTCATGGCAGAGTTTTAAGTGTTTAAATAATGAGATTTTAAAGAAAATATTTTTTTCGCCATTGCTTCTTGACAAGTTTTTTATCCGGGCTTGGGACTGGCTTAAGTGTTCTAATTCTCATGGCAGAGTTTTAAGTGTAGAAATAACATGATTTTTTAAAAAATATATATTTTTTTCGCCATTGCTTCTTGACAAGTTTCAGTAATGTTCTTTTATCCTGGCTTGGGACCGGCTTAAGTGTGTAAATTCTCATGGCAGAGTTTTAAGTGTTTAAATAATGAGATTTTAAAGAAAATATTTTTTTTCGCCATTGCTTCTTGACAAGCTTCAGTTATTATTTTTTTTATCTGGGCTTGGGACTGGCTTAAGTGTAACCTCTCATTGCAGAGTTTAATTGTTTAGTCTTTTTTTAAATAATATTTTAAATAACTTGTTCTTTTAAAAATACATTTTCCTTCGCCATTGCTTCGCCGGGCTTGGGACTGGCTTAAGCATGTTAATTCTCTTGGCAGAGTGTAATCGTTCAGGCTTTTGAAAATAATGCAGTTTTTTTACAAATATTTCTCTCGCCATTGCTTCTTGACAAGCTTCTGTTATTTATTTCATCTGGGCTTGGGACTGGCTTGGGTGTGTTAACTGTCATGGCAGAGTTTAATTGTTTAGGTTTTTTAAGGCAACGTAATTTATTTTTTACAAATATTTTTTCGGCATTGTTTCTTGACAAGCTTCGGTTATTTATTTTACCATGGGCTTGGGACTGGCTTGAATGCGGTAACTCTCCTGGCAGAGTTAAAATATTTTTACAAATATTTTTTATCTCCAATTCTCCTGACAAGTTACGGTTAGTTTTTTTATCGGGACTTGGGACTGGTTTGAGTGTGTTAACCCTCATTGCAGTTTAGTTAATTGCTTTTAAAATAGCTGGGATTTTTAAAAGGGATTTTATTTCGCCATTGCTTCTTGACAAGCTTCAGTTAGTTTTATTTTTTCTATCGGGGCTTGGGACTGGCTTGAGTGTGTAAATTCTCATGGCAGAGTTTAATTGTTCAGGCTTTTTAAAATAACGTAATTTTAAATCATTCTTTTCGCCATTGTTTCTTGACAAGCTTCAATTAGTTTATTTTTCGTATCGGGACTTGGGACTGGCTTGAACGTGTTAACTTGCATTACAGACTTGGGTTTAACTGTCAGTTATTTTTAGATAGATTAACATCATTTTTAAAAACAACAAAAAACAATAATAATAATAATAATAATAATAATAATAATAATAATAATATAATAATAATAATATTGGAAAGGATGGCTATATTATGCAAATTTATCTTACACAGGGTCGCATAACAGCCATCCTTTTCAACAAGACCTGTTTAAGAAAGGGTCTATTTCTTTCATAATAATAATAATAATAATAATAATAATAATAATAATAATAATAATAATAATAATATCCCTTAGTCCAGCTCATGGCCATAAACAGAGATAAACAATGTAAAAACAATAGCCTACAGTACACAAAAGTAACATACACAGGGTATGTCATCTTTTTCACCATTCTAGGGGCTAATATTAAAAAAAAAAAATAGTAATTTTTAAAAAACTTATTATTTTTTCGTCATTATTCCCTGTCTTCTCTGGTGCTGTTTATTTTTTCCCGACCCTGAGCCATTGTTCTGTTTTCATTCCTTATCAAGATGCGTAGCTGCTTTACTTGTATATACTGCGTCACTTCCGGTGTGTGAGGAGACATGCTTTGTCGTTTGTTTAGTTGGCGTTTTTCTGTTGGTCTGTTCAACGTTTTTTTTTTAATTTTTTTATTTAATAAAAACTTTTTTGTTTTCTGTAAAAGAAAACTATTGTGCCGGCTATGCCTGTCCGTCCGCACTTTTTCTGTCCGCCCTCAGGTCTTAAAAACTACTGAGGCTAAAACTCCAATCATCAGACATTCCAAATTGCAGCCCTCTAACCTCAGTAGTTTTTATTTTATTTAAGGTTAAACTTAGCCATAATCGTGCTTCTGGCAACGATATAGGACAGGCCACCACCGGGTCGTGGTTAAAGTTTCATGGGCCGCGGCTCTTACAGGATTATACCGAGAACACCAAAAGATAGATCTATTTTCGGTGGCCTTGATTAGAAGCTGTGCAGAAAACTCGATAGCGCCGACGAAACTTCAGCGCAATTTTTACTTGTTGTAAGTCATCAACAACATCATCAACCTATTTTCACTCTGTCATTTCCTTATAAATATAAAAATGAATTTCGTTTTGATTTTTCATTAATTGTTTCAGGTCCTCTTGATACCTTTATTATTATTATTATTATTATTATTATTATTATTATTATTATTATTATCCCCCATTCCATCCTATTCCGTTCGTTGCGCCAGTTGTTTTTACATAGCATCACGCCCTGCAATTTTGTTTATCATCTTCTACAATATATGTATGTATTTTTTTTTATTTCATTCTTGTCTTTGATGTCATCACTTCCTTCACCATAACCTTTTTTCTTTTACTTATCACGCTCTTGTTATTTTTCATTTTTGTTTTTCGGTTTTCATTTTCTGAATTTCTCCTTAGTTTTATCATTTTTTTCATTTTTTTCGTGTGTTTGCTCTTGTTCACAGTAACGTGAACTTTTGATTTTTTTAATCTTGGTTTTTGCTTTTCTCATTCATCCTCCCATCCTAATTCAACTCTTATTCATGTCTCATTTTTCCATTTTGTTTTATACTCTTGATACAACTACTTTCGTCCGTGGGGCAGTGAACAAATTGTTATTTTGGTTTCTCACAATATAATTTAACTTTTATGTTTTTAAAATATCGGATCTCTACATACGTACATAATACATACTTAAAATACATACACATATATATGTATATATAAGTATAATTCAGTTGTAAGGCTTTCAATTTTTCATATATAAATACTTAAAATTTATACACATATATATACACACACACACACACATATATATATAAATATGTGTATGTGTGTATTATAATTATGTATGTATCATGTATATATGTATAGCTCCGATATTGTATAAACAAAATTTAAATTATATTGTGAGATTAAAATAATTTGTTCACTGCTGTACAATATATATATATATATATATATATATATATATATATATATATATATATATATATATATATATATATATATATATATATATATATATATATATATATATATACGCAGCTATAAAACTTGAAATTTCACACTATAAATTGTCTCGCAAGTTACTGCATGCAGTTCTTGATAACTGTAAAGAAACAAATTTCATTGCGTTAATGCAGTGTCGTAATCATGATAGGGACGGATGCATGTGCTATTCATTCCTCTTGTTTATTGTGTTTAGTCGCATATTGTCACTATAATCGTCCTTATAAGTACAATGATGATGATGATGATAATGTGATGATTGTAACGATGATTTAATTACTATCTTCCCTCGTCGTTTTTATTTATTAAAAATTCATATGTACCGTTCATTGTACGTCGAGGTGCTCAAGACCTTTTTCGGTAATAAATGGGTCACTCACACACGCACACGCGCGCACACAAACGTGTATATATATATATATATATATATATATATATATATATATATATATATATATATATATATATATATATATATATATATATATATATATATATACATATATATATATATATATATATATATATATATATATATATATACATATATATATATATATATATATATATATATATATATATATATATATATATATATATATATATATATATATATATATATACATATATATATATATATATATATATATATATATATATACATATATATATTACACACACGCATATATATATAAATACACATACATGTTTATATATTCAAATATAAATAGATGTTAAAGTTAAAAACATAGCTGTCTTTCTTTATAATCCGCCAGCAGCCAAGAGGTGATGAGCAAGAATATACATCTCTGTTTTGATAGCAGATCAGTATCGAACTGTGAAACCTGAAAAAAAAACACAAATTTTGAAAAGAAATATATTTACGAAATCCACATAGAGTTTCGGATCGTCATGCCCCCTCTTCAGTGTGGGGGGCACTAAAACACCA
>NC_089763.1:32410277-32422777 GCF_040412425.1 Macrobrachium rosenbergii | reverse complement strand
AGCCATTCCAATCGCATCATCGCTTCCTTTCATGTCGTCTGGCATACCTCAAGGCGGGCATCTCGCTGGCAACATCTAGATAACAGTAAGTGGCAGTTCGAGCGGGGAATGTATTCAGAGATAACACTTGAGACCGATAACCCGGCGCGCGGCTAATTCGCTCGATAACACGGCTGTGTTTACCTGAACGGCGATAACACGATAAGGGCCTCATCGTTCATTAATTGAGTCTCTGTTGAAGATGATAATGCAGATTGTGGGATGGGGTGTGTGGTTATCATGCTCTCTCTCTCTCATTCTTTATTCTGTGTTCACTGTCATTATTTTCATACTCAGACTCCTCTCTTTCGTATATTTACTGTTACAATTAATTCTGTTTTATCCTTCTCTCTCTCTCTCTCTCTCTCTCTCTCTCTCTCTCTCTCTCCTGTGGTCACTGTCATTATTTTCATAATCATACTCCCTCTCTTTCGTATATTCACTTTACAATTAATTTTCATCTCTCTCTCTCTCTCTCTCTCTCTCTCTCTCTCTCTCTCTCTCTCTCTCTCGTTATTTTTACATCCACTTACTTGTCTTGTGTAAGTTTTTTTAAATTGCAAATTTGCCATCATTACAACGCATATAATGACCAACGTAAGACTGGCTCATTTTTTAAATCTCGATTTTAAAGTCGATAGTTTTACAATCTTAGGTATATAGGCGTATAAATTTTAATTTTGACTTATTAGGACTTCCAGTTTTTTCCTCTAGTATACCAACTAGTATGACTTATAATGATCTGTTCGTCATTCGGTAGATTTTGTAATGATTGTTTGAAAGGTACGGTCTCTTATAGTTATGTTCCCATTTATCCAGTTAAACTAATTCGCATTGCATTTATTGAATTGAATTGAATATAGAATTTAGGCCAAAGGCCAAGCACTGGGACCTACGAGGTCATTCAGCGCTGAAACGGAAATTGAGAGTTAGAAAGTTTGAAAGGTGTAACAGGAGGAAAACCTCAAAGCGGTTGCACTGTGAATCAATTGTCAGGAGAGGGTGGAAAGTAAGAAGCAAGAAAGAGAATATGAAAGGAGGTACAGTAAAAGAAAAGAGGTTGCAGCTAGGAGCCGAAGGCACGTTGCAAAGAACTTTTAAGTAATGCTTACAATGCACCGCATGAGTTGCAATGGCGGCACTACCCCTACGGGGTATTGCATTTATTACTCGGTTTCTGAAGAAAATGGTAAATAAATTGGAATATCGGAATCACGTTCATTGTCTAGCTTTGATTCTGAAAAGGGAAATTTGAGGTTTTCGTAAGTTTTTACTCTTGTTTGAATTTATTAATGATGTGTTTTGCATCTGCTTTTTCTTTTAGACATAGCTTTGATATAGATATACATATATAGTATATGGTTTATATTTCCGTATGATTCTCAGAGATAAGCATTCCACTACATGGAAGCATGCTAGGTGGGCAGTAATAATGATGCTATCACCTATTACCAGGGCCGTCCAACCCGTGCCCGAGTGCCAAAAGTGGCCCGATTGATTTTGAAAGTGGCCCGCTAGAGAGAAAAATAAGTCTATTTCTCTTTTTGATATACATAAATACAGGTGGCCCGCATGACTTTTTGCTTTTTCAAGAGTGGCCCTCAGACCAAATATCTTGGACGGCCCTGACCTATTGTATCAATGATAATTTTTATTTGAAAATAAATAAAATCAAATGTATGGATGTTGTATGTGTAGCAGGTACTTATTCCATTTTATTTCATTTTTCAGGTAAGTTTAATGGATGACGTATGACATAGAGAGGTGACCACTGGCATTGGTAAGTACGAGAATACAATACGATCTGTTATTTGTTAATTACACCATTTTTTTTTTTTTTTGCGTTATTCGTATTTCGACGTCTTGGAGATTTCTCATTGTTTCATCTGGAAAGCTGCTCGTTGTCTGTCATGTTTCTCGATGTCTTATATGTAAGAGCTAAATTTTATTGAATATAGAGAATATATAGCCCAAAAGCTAAGCGCTGTGACCTACGAGGTCATTCAGCGCTGAAACGGAAACGTGACAGTTAAAAGGTTTGAAAGGTGTATCAGGAGAAAACCTCGCTGCTGCACTATGAATCAATTGTTAGGAGAGGGTGGAAAGTAAGATGGAAGAAGGAGAATATGAAAGGAGGTACAGTAAAAGGAATGAAAGGGGTTGCAGCTAGGGGCCGAAGGGACGCTGCAAAGAACCTTAAGTAGTGCCTACAGTGCACCGCATGAGGTGCACTGATTCGGCACTACCCGCTACGGGGGCTAAATTTCATTTGTAAGTTTTATGGTGATTTATGCCCTTATTTCTCTATTTTTGGTGATGTTTGGTAAGATTACGAACTCGAGAATTAACTGGTTTGATCATTCGTTAGTACCATTACATTACAGTCATGAACTCTCTGCTCTCCTCTGTATTCCATTCAGCCTCCGTCGTCTTAATGGAGAAGGTTTTCTCGTCTCCTGGCTTGACAGTCTTTTTCCTTTTAAGGAAGGAAAAGAATAAGTGGCTTTAAAAGATAAAGAATAGAGGATTTTAAAGGAAGCGTGGTGAATATGCCAGAGCTTGACCGTAGTGGGAAGAAGTCGACTACTTGGTTTCATGGTTGAAATCTTATCTTGGGTGCTGTCCTTCAATTTGTATATATATAACATATATACTGTATATATATTTATGTATATATATATATATATATATATATATATATATATATATATATATATATATATATATATATATATATATATATATATATATATATACATTAAATGTGTGTATCTGTGTTAGTGTATCGTAAGGCAGACATACCTTCAGTAACATAATGTACACCTTTAGTGTTTTAACACTGATGCTTTTTTAATATGGAAATATGTAAGGAAAACAATGGAAAGTTTTATAGCTATATAACAGAAGCATGACATACTGTAAGCTTTAGCAGCGTCAGTTATTATCTCACAACTTTCGCCTTCAGTTCGATCCAAAGGTTCTCTCCTTTATTGTGGCTTCAGCCGCTCGTTGCTGAGTGCGCACATAACACTTTGATGAGAGAGATGCCACGAAACGTTGCTCCGACAGAAGACAAACTGCCGCTCCTTTGAAATTGCCGAATTATCTCCGCGGGGGATCGTAATCGCTCATCTGGCAGCCCTTAATGGCTCTCGCTGACGCCAAGGTGCGTCGTGCAATTGGACGAAAGTTGCTTGTTGTATCGATGTTTTTTTTTTTGTGTCATTGTTTGTATAAGTCTTTGTCGTAGTTATTATCGGATCTAAGTATGTATATATATATATATATATATATATATATATATATATATATATATATATATATGTATGTATATACATATATATATGTATATACGTATATGTATATATACTCGTATATATGATATTTTATATACAGTACATTATATATATATAAGTGTTGTAACAGAAAATATTTGTCATTATATATATATATATATATATATATATATATATATATATATATATATATATATATATATATATATATATATATATATATATATATATAAAACCAGGTTAATTTATTTTGCCAGTATCAACCCATTATCTTGACGGATAATTAGGATTCTTGAGCAAATAATTTCCAAAAATTCAGCACCTGTTGCAGCCATATACTGTATTTATCAACATTCGAACGCATCGGGCAACTTTATCAGCGTTGTTCAACGAAGTTGTATGCATTTCAGACACTTTAGCAAAGCGCTTGTTAGACTGGCTTTCCCTTGAGAAAGCAGAAGTTAGTTCATTCTACACGTAATTCTCTTTCGGGTGTTAGTGGACAAGTGCCTGAGAAGGGAGGACGACTCGCTTATATTTTATGATTGACGCTTAGCAGAGACCATTAATACAAAGTTGACAAGGCGGCTTCTGTCATTGATGAGAGAGGGAAAGGAAATTGATAAAACATTCCTCTGTACGATCTGGACCTTCTCATAATCTTTGAATGGAACACTAATGCCCAGTTCAATATTAGAATTTTTCTTCCAGGTGGCTGGAATTTTTTTTTTTTTTTCTTTTAACATGGAATCTATTTTCGGTCTTGAAAATGCAATGGCTAGCGACGTTTACATGCGTCCGCCCGCAAATTACATTACAATCGTTCCTGAGAGAGGAAGGATCTGTGAACATTTATCTCCGTAGGGGGTCAGTCCTGTCATTGCACCTCACGTGGTGCACTGTAGGCATTACTTGAGGGTTCTTTGCAGCGCCCCTTCGCCCCCAAGCTGCAACCTCTCATTTCTTTTACTGTACCTCCGGTCATATTCTCTTTCTTCCGTCTGACTTTCCACCCTCTCTAACAATCGTTCCCCAGTCCAACAGCGAGGTTTTCCTCCTGTTACACCTTTTAAACTTTTACTGACTGTCTGTTTCCCTTTCAGCGCTGAATGACCTCACTGGACCCAGCGCCTTACCTTGGCAATAAATTCTACATTCTATCCTATTCTGTAATAAACATTTATATTACCCGAACTTCCATTGAAGTCAGTCATTTTGAATTGGCCTTGCAAACATGTCATTAGGCGAGGATGAATTTCTGCGAACACTGCAATTAAATAGCTCTTCTGGAGGAATTTAAGCTGCAACGGGAATGGAAAGGTGAATCGTAATGGCATGTTTTGGTAATACTTAATAACAGTCCCTCTGCGTGGTTCCTGCTGCAGTAATGTCGGTATGAAACCGCTTTTCCCCGTGCTTGTTTTTGTAGCAGGTGTTTCTTCCTGTTGCTGTTTATCGCTTCGTTACTATATGTATGTGTGTACATATGTATGAATGTATGTATGTATATATATATATATATGTATATAAATTTTATATATATATATATATATATATATATATATATATATATATATATATTACACATACGTACTTATACTTATATATAAATAAAGGCAGTGCCACGAGAGAGAGACAATGGAGTGCTGCAAGGCCTTACGACTTGTAGTCCTTTACTAAGCTAAGTAAAGGACTGTAAGTCGAAAGGCCTTGGAGTACTCCATTGTTTTGCCTTTATTTGTATATTCATGACGTTCAGTTATGCATACATACATATATAGTATATTCATCACGTTCAGTTATGCATATATACATATATATATATATATATATATATATATATATATATATATATATATATATATATATATATATATATATATATATATATATATATATATATATATAATATAATATATATATATATATATATATATATATATATATATATATATATATATATATATATATATGTAAACTTAAATTTTGTATTAATCTTGCTCGTTAAATCAGATTTACCTATTTTTTATAATGATTTATTAAATTTTCTGTTTTGCCTTCTTTTTATTGTTATTTATCGATCTTTTTCACCTTTCTTCTTCTATCTGTCCAAATTCCAATTAGCATTTAAGTGGGTAGTCTGGGTCGCATAACACTTCTTTCTTCCAGAGATTAAGTGAAGTAATATATTGGGGTATCTATACTGATATTTGCGACCGCTTGGTCAACAGAGGTGATACGTTTAGTGACTGTTTGCTGATTGTAAACATTGGATAAATGGTCTTTGTGACCGTATAATTAATGTTCTTTGTGACCGTATAATCGTTGTTCTTTGTGACCATTTAATCATTGTTCTTTGTGACCATTTACTCATTGTTCTTTGTGACCGTATAATTAATTTCTTTGTGACCATTTAATCATTGTTTTTTGTGACTATCTAATCATTGTTCGTAGTGACCGTTTAATCATTGTTCTTTGTGACTGTCTAATCATTGTTCTTTGTGACCGTTTAATAATATTTCTGTGACCATCTAATCATTGTTCTTAGTGACCGTTTAATCATTGTTCTTAGTGACCATCTAATCATTGTTCTTTGTGACCATCTAATCATTGTTCTTTGTGACCATCTAATCATTGTTCTTTGTGACCATCTAGTCATTGTTCTTAGTGACCATCTAATCATTGTTCTTAGTGACCATCTAATCATTGTTCTTTGTGACCATCTAATCATTGTTCTTAGTGACCATCTAATCATTGTTATTTGTGACTATCTAATCATTGTTCTTAGTGACCGTTTTAATCATTGTTCTTTGTGACTATCTGATCATTGTTCTTTGTGACCATCTAATCATTCTTCTTAGTGACCGTTTAATTGATGCTCTTTGTGACCATATAATCAATGCTCTTTCTACTTGGTCTGTGCTGTCGCCTCTGTTCTGTGTATTCCTTTAGTTTTGTTTTTAAGCTTCCTTAAGCATATCGTCATATCCTTGTTTACTTATTCATCATTGCTAATTTATATATTTGTTAAAAATTATAGGCACTCTATTTAACAATTATAGGCACACTATTCAGTTTTCTGTTAAAAATTATAGGCACTCTATTTAACAATTATAGGCACACTATTCAGTTTTCCCTTGTTATTCGTTTTTATGTACGCAGACTTCTAGTATATTTCTTGCTCTTTGATAAGAAAGCATATCCAAGTTTAATTTATGGTAATGTTATGTAAATATATACATTTGTACTCTTTTCATATGAACAATTTATTTGTGTTGTTCTATAAGAATTCATGTTTATTTTGAATAATAATTTTCACACATAATTTCACACTCCAACTACCCCCCATATCTCTCTCTCTCTCTCTCTCTCTCTCTCTCTCTCTCTCTCTCTCTCTCTCTCTCTCTCTCTCTCTCCATTCTTTTTCTAACTGTTCCCCTTTGCTTTGCTCATTCTTCCAATTCTTCATCAAGCTTATGCTGTTTCTTTAATCTGTTCTTCAATTTTTTTTCCCTTCGTGTGGTTCGCTGTTTCTTCACCTTTTATATAACCCCCTCTCCTCTTACTCCTTTTTCCTCCTTCCCTTTGCCTTAGGGTGAGATTAATTAGAAATTAAAGAATTGAGCTGTACCGAGGATGAGAGAATGGCGTCCGCGGTGTCTTATTTACAATGGCTGTTTCGGATTTTTATACGTGGGAGCACATCATAAAGGTTAGAATTCCATCATATAGATGTTCACAGAAAATAATAGTTAAAGATAATGACGTTCAGTTTATTTTATTATCATACTTATGGATCATTATTTTTATAGTATTTATTCTCTGAGCATTGTGGATGGTACTTTGAATTGTTGATGTTAATTATCTTTTACGTTTGTTTCTTTTTTCTTTTATTTTAAACATATCCTGTTTTATTACAGCTTGCTTTGAAAGCTTAATGCCTTTACTCTTGTTAATTATGACTATGCATATTTTGCATAATAATAATAATAATAATAATAATAATAATA
The DNA here is from genome assembly GCF_040412425.1 of Macrobrachium rosenbergii. Taxonomy (NCBI): domain Eukaryota; kingdom Metazoa; phylum Arthropoda; class Malacostraca; order Decapoda; family Palaemonidae; genus Macrobrachium; species Macrobrachium rosenbergii. The sequence goes on along the minus strand of NC_089763.1, from coordinate 32,415,432 downwards.
ATAATAATAATAATAATAATAATAATAATAGAAAAATCATCATCATCATCATCATCAATCGTAAAGACTTCTTATTCTTTTCAGCTTCCTTCCAATGTTTTTATACACTTTTTTTTTTTTCTGAAGCACTGAATCTGGAGGGAGTCAGTGCTCAATGCAGGAAGTGTGTATAAAAAACAGAAAAGTGTTGGGAATCTAGAATTTAAGAGATTTTATGACTAGATATTAAAAATACATGAATCACGTGAGTACCATTAGAATCTACATAATAATAATAATAATAATAATAATAATAATATAATAATAGTAATAATAATAATAATGTTGGTTATTTTTCAATTTGTTGCAGACGGGGCTAGACCATTCGTCTTTAAAAGATGGTCGAAAACTCCCGTGTCTTTGCGGGAAGCCTTTTTTTTGCAACATTGTTAATATTGCGCGATTGAGGCGTTGAGAGACAGGCATGGCACTTCTCTCTCTCCCCCTCTCTCTCTCTCTCTCTCTGCCTTTTTTTCGGAGCCCTATAAAGGCAAGATGGCGGCGCTTTGTATCTTGGCCACCACGAGGTAATGAGTCGGTACTTTATTTAATAAGTGGAGGCGTATGCACCATCAAAAGAACGTGTTATTCAACGACCTTGTTGTACCAGTGGATAAGGGCGCTTTTCTCGTGATCTTTTGCCGTTGGTTACGTCCTTCTGCCCGGCTGCAGTAGCAGCAGTTCGTGTGCGGTCGGTTCTCTCTCTCTCTCTCTCTCTCTCTCTCTCTCTCTCTCTCTCTCTCTCTCTCTCTGCGTGTGTGTGTGTGTGTGTAAAGTTGAAGTTCTCTTGCCGATTGCCTCTGAAAATGCCAAAAGTTCTGTCGACTATTTGTTTTAACTTCCCAAGTTGCGGGATATTATCCAGGTTATTTGCTGACCCCGGTTGATCTCTTCCACAACAAATTATTTGTTTACTTCTTTATCCATTTCCCCGCCCCCCGCCCCCAATCCCCCCACGAACCCAGAAAAAAATCCAAAGAAGGACATAGGAGCAAGAAGTGGCTGCGTCGTACGGCAGGCAGGGTTGTCGAAAGAGAATCCTCTGGGCCGAGGGTTGTTATACAGTAGGGGCGGCTTCCAAATGTATGTTTGCTTACTACAATTTATGAAAGGCGAACGAGGCATCGCTGCTACTGCCTGCCTACCTTTCTCCCTCCCTCCCTCCCTCCCCCTTAGGCATGTTCGTGGTATATTATACACGGGAACGAGGAATCTACACGTTGGTGTTCCTCTCTCTCTCTCTCTCTCTCTCAACGCATATAGATTCACTCTCTCGTTCTACATACTTGCATAAATTTTTCCTCTCTCTCTCTTCCCCACCATATATTACTATATTGCTATTCTCTCTCTCTCTCTCTCTCTCTCTCTCTCTCTCTCTCTCTCTCTCTTTCTTTTATACGTTCATAGATACTTTATTTCCCATTCTGCATACGTACATGCATGGGGTCTCTCTCCCTCTCTCTCTCTCTCTCTCTCTCTCCCTCCATACGAATATAGATGCCCTCTCTTTCTCATTCTGCATACTGATGTGCAGAAATTCTCTCTCTCTCTCTCTCTCTCTCTCTCTCTCTCTCTCTCTCTCTCTCTCTCTCTCTCTCACACACACACACACACATATATATATTATGCACTTAAATATTTTCTCTTCATAAACCATACTGAGAAATTACCATACAGCCCAGATTCTCTTCCTCTAAACGTTCTATCCGTCAGAAGCTGAAGAACTGAATTAAGAAAACCTGACGAATTGTTTAATAACAGCCGAAGAATTGACTAATAAAAACCGAGGAACTGAATAAGAAAAACCGAAGAAGTGAATAAGAAGAACTGAAGAACTGACGAACTGAATAAGAAAGGAGTAGAAGTCGGAATTCTCGGTTTTCATTTTAATGATGGGTCTGCAAATATTGAGCTTTCCACGTCATCAACTGGACCCAAGATTATTCACTCGAATTACCTCTGTTCAAACACACAGACACACACACACACACACATACATTCGTTCGTGTCTTCGTTTATCATATATCTACACCACAGGAATATTTGTAAATTCGTTTTATATACCTCAGAGAGTGAAGATACAACACCGTTTACATGGAGATAGTTTTGGTACATTCGCCTCTGTAGAGAAAATAGTTTTGGTACATTCTCGTTTGTAGAGGAGAATAGTTTTTGGTACATTCTCCACTGTAGAATAGAACAGTTTTGGTACATTCTCCTCTGTAGAAGAGTATAGTTTTGGTTCATTCTCCTTTGTAGAGGAGAACAGTTTTGGTACATTCTCCTCTGTAGAGGAAAATAGTTTTGGAACATTCCCCTCTGTAGAGGAGAACAGTTTTGGTACGTTCTCCTCTGTAGAAGTGAATAGTTTTGGTACATTCTCCACTGTAAAAGAGAATAGTTTTGGTACATTCTCCTCTGTAGAGGAGAACAGTTTTGGTACATTCTCCTCTGTAGAGGAGAATAGTTTTGGTATATTCTCCTCTATAGAGGAAAATAGTTTTGTTACATTCTCCTCTGTAGACGAGAATAGTTTTGGTACATTCTCCTCTGAGGAGAATAGTTTTTAGGTAGAGGAGAATAGTTTTGTTACATTCTCCTCTGTAGACGAGAATAGTTTTGGTACATTCTTCTCTGTAGAGGAGAATAGTTTTGGTACATTCTCCTCTGTAGACGAGAATAGTTTTGGTACATTCTCCTCTGTAGACGAGAATAGTTTTGGTACATTCTCCTCTGTAGAGGAGAATAGTTTTGGTACATTCTCCTCTGTAGAGGAGAATAGTTTTGGTACATTCTCCTCTGTAGACGAGAATAGTTTTGGTACATTCTCCTCTGTAGACGAGAATAGTTTTGTTACATTCTCCTCTGTAGACGAGAATAGTTTTGGTACATTCTCCTCTGTAGAGGAGAATAGTTTTGGTACATTCTCCTCTATAGAGGAGAATAGTTTTGGTACATTCTCCTCTGTAGAGGAGAATAGTTTTGGTACATTCTCCTCTGTAGAGGAGAATAGTTTTGGTACATTCTTCTCTGTAGAGGAGAATAGTTTTGGTACATTCTCCTCTATAGAGGAGAATAGTTTTGGTACATTCTCCTCTGTAGACGATAATAGATTTGACATTCTCCTCTGTAGAGGAGAATAGTTTTGGTACATTCTCCTCTGTAGAGGAGAATAGTTTTGGTACATTCTCCTCTGCAGAGGAGAATAGTTTTGGTGCATTCTCCTTTGTAAAGGAGAATAGATTCTCCTCTGTAGACGATAATAGATTTGATACATTCTCCTCTGTACATTCTCCTCTGTAGAGGAGAATAGTTTTGGTACATTCTCCTCTGCAGAGGAGAATAGTTTTGGTGCATTCTCCTTTGTAGAGGAGAATAGATTCTCCTCTGTAGAGGAGAATGTATACAATACGGTGTAATGTATCTCCAAAGGTTAAATGCAAATTAGGTTAGATACAAACCCGAGACGTACATAAGATAAGGTCGAATGTAGTTTAAAGTCATAGCAAAGAGTGTTTGATATAAAGAGCTTGCTGTTACTAAGGTAGAGTACTTTTAGTTATAATGTAAAGTGCGTATATGGCCTTTAACACAGGGAATCAGTGAGGATGTATTTAATTTAATATTAAGGCAAACATTTATAGTCGCATTAGTTAATTACCTTTAAATCATTTAGGTACAACCTAAGGTCATTAAATAAAAAAAGCCTTCAAGAAATGATGATGATGCACAAGGGAGACCCCATATTGACAGTTTTAATTTTAATTACTCTTTTATTTTTTCCTTTGTTTTTTCTTTTTACTTTTTATTTCTTTGTCAACACTTTGCAATCATTTTTTTTGTACAGCTGAAGAGAACCTGTTTTTGTATTTACCCAGATTTTGTGTTTCTACGGTGGCTTTCCTTTTATTAACTATTAAATTAAGTTTTTGCTGTTATTAAACTAAATTCTGGCAGGTTATGACAATGACCTCATTACAGTTAAGGACTTATGTGTGCTTGAGGCGAAGGCCTTAGCTAAGGATCATTAAGGCAAAACTCCAAGGATCCTTAAAGTCGTTGTGTCCATTAAAGCCAAATCATTTGAGTCAGTAAGTTCAAGGCAGCAAGTCTATGAAGTCCTTTATTTCAACATAATCAAGCTATAGGCATCTAAGTATTCAAGTTAAAAGACTTAGGAATCGGTAAGGAAAAGTACCAAGGGTCATTAAGACACAAACTTGATTGTTGTCAAGGTAACAAGATGTGGCGTAACATAAAAGACTATGTTATTGATGTCAAGACAATAAGACACCAAGGTAATTAAGGTGAATGTGTTGCTGTCATTAAATTTAAAGGGTTCATTACTGAATAATGAGAAGACCTCTGTATTATTGAGATGGGTTCTTATGAATGCTTCGGCGTTGGTGACCCTGGTAGTTGTGACGCCAGATAACTCTCAATTAATCAATCAATCTTATGAATGCTGTGAGGACACTTCTGTCATTTAGATAAGTCACCGGATCATTAGGGTAAAGTCCTCGCGTCATTAATTTGGAACTATTGTCAGAAGTTTCAACATTTACTATTAATCCAATTATAAAGTTTCTGAAAAATTGTAACTTAATTGACGAAATATAAAATAAATATACTGTACATAAATATAAATAAAAGCAAGTCCTTCGGGCTAGTGGTCTGGTAAAACTGTTTTTGTAATAATAATAATAATAATAATAATAATAATAATAATAATAATAATAATGATAATAATAATAATTAAATTACATTTTTGTAGGATGGGCGCCCCATCCTACAAACTTTGGTCAGAACAGCCAGAGGGTCTGATTAGCAGTTTCACAAAGGCAATCCGAGAGTTTGCAAGAGCGTTCATTTTGTGCTACCCTCCACGAGATTCGTGTGTCCACCAAGAACGTGGGCTTCACGAAATCAGAGAAGGCAGGGTTCCAAGATGTAGTATCATACTAACCTTTAAATCTGGCGGTATCCTTTGTTTTTAGGTGTTGCTAAAATCTCAGGGTCGGTTGCAGAGGTTCTCTGTAAGTAATCAGCTTTTTTGTTAAGCAGAAGTTGCCACTTGTCTACAAATGTTCCCAAATGCGTACTTGACTTTTATTGT
>NC_089763.1:32365277-32407777 GCF_040412425.1 Macrobrachium rosenbergii | reverse complement strand
TGGTACTTGCTTTTTTGTCAAAGATCTTTTGTTTTCCCCAAAAATTCTTTCCTTGTCTCTTTTATCCCTCTATCAATGAAAATGTAAGTGAAATCGGTAAAAATTAAACTCCTAATTTTTTTGTATTGTTTTCCCCAACGGTTAACACCAACAAATATCATACGTGTTTTTATATCTCAAAGATCTTTTGTGTTTTTCCCTAAAAATCTTCCCGGTTCTAAATCGTGGGGACAGATTTATTCATGAGACGCGCATCGCCCATATCGGTGTAAAATGAAAACGCTATAGTCCCTAAGGAGGAAATGGCCTCTCTCTCTCTCTCTCTCTCTCTCTCTCTCTCTCTCTCTCTCTTCTTTTGCATCTCGTTCTGTCGCTCGCTAAAGCTTGTTCCCTTCCAATATGAATGGGACACTGCCGAATACCCTCGGAATTTGAGAGAGAGAGAGAGAGAGAGAGAGAGAGAGAGAGAGAGAGAGAGAGAGAGAGAGAGAGAGAGAGAAGCATTTTGTTACGTAATCATGGCAGATAAGTTTACATGAATACCAGAAGGGCTACTATATATTTGAATAATTCATATACTTGTATATATAGGTACAAATATATTTATACATAAATATAATGAGAGAGAGAGAGAGAGAGAGAGAGAGAGAGAGAGGGTATATATATGTATATATAAATATATATTTATAGAGAGAGAGAGAGAGAGAGAGAATGGCGAAATAATTATTTCTGTAGCCCATATTTACTCAAGAACAAAACACTGCAAACAGGAATAAAAAAAACTTTTCACAGAGAGAGAGAGAGAGAGAGAGAGAGAGAGAGAGAGAGAGAGAGAGAGAGAGAGAGAGAGAGAGAGGGCAAAGCAATGTGCTGCAAGTCCTTTGGGAATTGTCTGGTGCTGAGCAATTTCATCCCATCGGCCTCTGGCTGCTAGCACTGAAAGAAACATGTTCAGGACATGTTAACAAGACGCTCCCACACCCCAGAGCTTATTCACATTTTCGGGAGGGGCCAAAAACGACTTCATTTTGGGGACATTTGTAAATAATACCGACGACAAGCTTTCTTCTAAAGCGGCGATTGTAATTTCGTGCAGTGTCTTATTTTTTTTTTTTTTTTTTTTTTTTTACGAGCGAATCCTGACAAAGGAGGGTTTTAAAAGAATTTTTTTTTACGAAGACAGAAATTGTAAAAGGTGAGGTTTTAGAATTTTCGGGGTCTATGTTGCTTGCGAGGAAATTCGGGGTTGCCTCATATTTTGTTTGGTGAACAACATTTCTCTCTCTCTCTCTCTCTCTCTCTCTCTCTCTCTCTCTCTCTCTCTCAAATGTACGTGTGTGTATATATATTTATGTTTATGTATAATTAGGTGTATATGTGTACATATGTTTATATATATATATATATATATATATATATATATATATATATATATATATATATATATATATATATATATACACGATATTAAAACTATGGTTTTGATAATTTCGTAATGCTTTCAATAAACTTTTAAACACCTTACGTCGTCCAATCACATAATGCTGACAAAACGAAATTATCCGGTCAATAACATCTCTATATATAGATATATATTTATGCATTCGTATACATGCATATATATATATATATATGTATATATATATAAATCAGATGATTTTTCGTTTTGGCAGCAGTAAGTGGTTGAACGTAAGGTGATTAAATTTTCATTTGCAAGTTTAGGAAATAACTAAATCACTGTTTAAATACTTTTAATGGGCTTTTGCCGGACCTTGTGAATTTTACACGGCAGTAAAAAATAATGTAATCACAAATTCCACATTGAACCAGAAACAGGACGGAAACGCAATGCTAATCTCGACATTCGACGATAAACATGGTAAGAATGTAATACTGAACGTGACCGTGAATGAGAAACACGACAAAAATGTAATCTTGAAATTCGTAGCTGCTAAAAACTGACATTGGTGGATCTGAACGAAAAAAAATTTTTTTTTTTAAATCAGAGGTAATGAAACTAGTAAAAATTGCGCCGCATTTTCTTCGGCGCAGTCGAGTTTTCTGTATAGCTTTTAATGCTGTATGAAACTCTCAGCCGCGGCCCATAAAACTTTCAGCCACGACCCGCTGGTGTCCTGTGTTATTGGAACCTATAGCGGTGCCAGACGCACGATCATGGCTGACTTTAACCTTAAATAAAATAGAAACTACTTAGGCTAGAGGGCTGCAATTTGGTATGTTTGATGATTGGAGGGTGGATGATCAGCATGACAATTTGCTGCCCTCTCGCCTCAGTAGCTGTTAAGATCTGAGGGCGGACAGAAAAAGTGCGGACGGACAGACAAATAGCCTTCACATTAGTTTCCTTTTGCAGAAAACTAAAAAATAAATGTTTTGAAATCACTGGTATTGAATATTATAAGATAAAAATTGCTAGTTCGATTACACACAAAATGGATGACAAATGTTTGTCCAGAAAGCTTCTTTCTGGAGCTTCAACGAATTTGTGGAAGAATTTTTTTTTTTTTTTTTTTTTTTTTTTTTTTTTTTTTACCAAAAAAGACAGCCAATGTTGGACAGTCGCGCGAACAACTGAAAAGAAGCTGAGACGGGCAAAAGAAAGGCCACAACAGAGGCGGAACCGCCTAGACTTGATGTCGAATTGACTGTACACTTGGAGTCTGTCTTTGCAGCAGTCGACAGGTTCGACGCCGAATGCGGGGTCGTGGGAGGTCGACAGAGCTCTGGTTTTGATAGAGACTCATCCCTTGATTGTTCACATAGACTTGATGTCGAATTCTACGTTGGAGTTTGTCTTTGCAGCAGTCGACAGGTTCGACACCGAATTTGGGGGGGTCGACAATGTTCTGGTTTTGATAGAGACACTTTCCTTGATTGTTCGCTTAGACTTGATGTCGAATTCTATGTTGGAGTCTGTCTTTGCACTAGTCGACAGGTTCGACGCTGAACTTGTGGGGTGTGGGCTGGTCGACAGAGTTCTGGTTTTGATAGAGACATCCCTTGACTATTCGCATGAGGATAAAACTAAAACAAGATGAAGTTGTCGAATTGCTTTTGTCCGACATACTTTATTATGAAGGTGCGTTTGATTGTCAAAGTTTTTTGTTTTTTTAATAAACATTAGTGAAACCTTGACCCGTCAGTTAATGTCTTTTGATTTTACTCAAATCTTGCGCTATTTGGGACTTAATAAAAGCCCGGGCATCTCTTCGAAAACAAGGCCACTTCTTTATCAGGTACTGATATAAATACTTATCGCATTATTACTTTTATCCTGACTAACCTCTTTAAAAAACAATTGTGATTAACCTCTTTAAAAAACAATTGTGATTATAACAATTCTTACAGTGCTTCTCTTAGTCTTGAGTTATGTTGCCAACGAGCATTTTCCATATCAAACAGTGATTTAATGATTACATTACCGCTCTTATTCAGTCATCTTTTGCAGACTGGCATAAAGTTTTCAGACCATAGTCCGATAAAACTGGTTTCTGCGTTTTACCCCGACGTCTGCATAGTTCCGCTCTGCTAACTTGCTAACATGGACGGCCGTCCAGCTTGGGCACTCTCTGCCCGAAGGGTATGTTCATTGACCCAAATGCCCGACTGTGATACCCTTGAAAGGTTTTTAAAAAGTATTTTTTATTTAAATACTGATTTGCTTAGTCGTTTGATTTAGTTTTCAGGTTTAAAGAGAAAAATGAACTTTGGCGAAGACATTCAGGTGTAAAGAGCTTAAATAGACATAGGTAGTATTATTCTTTGATTCCATTAAGTATGCCCCTGAAGAGGGGTAGTGCCCTTAATTTACCTCATGCGGTGCAATGTGGGCATTGCTAAATAAGGTTCTTTGCAGGGTCCCTTCGTCCTCTAACTGCACCCCCTTTCAATCCTTTTACTGTACCTCCGTTCATACTCTCTTTCTTCCATCCTACTCTCCATCCTTTCCTAACAATTGTTTCATAGTGCAACTGCTTTGAGGTTCTCCTTCCGTTACATCGTCAAAACCTTTTTACTCTCAATTTCCTTTGCAGCGCTGAATGACTTCGTAGGTCCCAGCGCTTGGTCTTAAGCCTGAATTTTATATTTCGTCCCAGTCCATTCCACTGAAATCTGCCAAGTTTTTTATTGGATAAAGTTTGATATAATTCGAGTTGCGATCCACCACTTCCATTTTATGTATTTTAACTCGAAACACAAAACTCATTCAGACGAAGGACTCGATTATGTTGCTCATGAAGCCAGAAAGTGGATTGTTTTTAGTCCGTTCGTTTGGAAATGTGTGCATAATAATGATAACAGTGTAATTAGTAATAATAAGCAGCATTCAGGAAAGTGGATGGTGCATCACTATACTGTGACCGTAATTGATAATTGGAAATCAACAATTTTGGCCGAAAGATGTAGCAAAATCGAGTACTTTTTTTTAATTGATACGTAAGAACCCATAATTATGCTTATGAGCAAAACTTATTTCTTTCAAAATACAAAAATTATTAAAAACGGGAACTTGGGACCTTTTGCACGACAGTATGCCGAGGACCGTTGTGCAAACGGTCGAAAGCTCCCGTATTGTTTTTTTTTAATCATTTTTGTATTTTGATAAATAAAGCTTTGCTCATAAACTTACCTGTGGGTTCTTATATTCATTTAAAAAGTGCTCGATCTTGCTATATCTTGTATGTCCTTTAGGCCAAGGGTTTACGATTATGGTAACTGTAACCATATCGTTCTTTGTCGCTACAATGCATGTATAATATTTGATCTTTCCATCATACTTCGCAAAATAGTTTGAGAATGGGCTCGGCCAGAACCGAGATTTCTAAATACGGCAGAAAGCCTAATGAATATGGTAAAGATAAACTTCGTATGTTAGTTTGGAAAGTTTGCAGTTTTGTACAGGTGTATGTGAACTTATCGTAATGGTACCCGTTTAGACATATTAATTTCATTGTCAAAATAATACCAAACAGTGTATCGGAGACTAAAAAAAAAAGTTACAGTTTATTACAGATTATTACCTTGTCACAACGTTTTTAAAGGCCAGCGCTGGCATAAAATCGGGTAAAAAAATAAAAAACTATCAATCTCGCTTCCTCTGGGTTAATTATCAATTTGTTTTCTGTAAAAGAAAACTATTGTGCTGGATTTGTCTGTCCGTCCGAACTTTTTCTGTCCGCCCTCAGATCTTAAAAACTACGGTTGCAAATAGGTATGTTAACCACCCACTCTCCAATCATCAAAAATACCAAATTACAGCCCTTTAGCCCCAGTAGTTTTGTAAAAATTTTATATATATGAGGTTAAATTTAGCCATAATCGTACATCTGGCAACGATATATGATAGGCCACCACCGGCCGGTGGTTAAAGTTTCATGGGCCGCGACTCATACAGAATTATACTGAGACCACAGAAAGGTAGGTTTGTTTCCGGTGGCCTTGATAATGCGATGCACAGAAAACTCGATTGTGCCGAAGAAACTTCGGCGCAATTTTTACTTTTTATTTCCTGTCCTGGGCCAGATAAAGGTATTCCGAGAGTGTATTGCTATTTGCATTTTTCTCATTAAGTTAAAAGCGATCTTCGAGAAATTGCCGTCTATAACAGATTAATAACTTGTAAAGATGATCCTGATCAGGAAATACATGCGTCCACTTTTTTTTTTTTTTTTTTTTTGCTCAGCCAGGAAATGAAATTCAACAGACCTCTCGCATTGTACAAAATATTCGTTTTATACACGTTCAGGCAAGCCTCAACCGCAGGATGTAAAACAGCCACACGAAAGGACACGAATTCTCCCAGAAGTAGATATAAAGATTATACGAATGATATATTTACACAAGTCTGTTGTTTACACCAATGCCAGGCTATTCCATCAACAGCAGCATGGAGAGATGTACACACTTCTTTCAACGGTGCCATTACACAAACCGCACCGCACATGCGCACTTAAGAACCCCCTCCCCAATCCCTTGTGCTTTAACATTCACCTCAACCCCTCCCCCACCTCAGTAAACCTCTCAGCGTCCTAATGACGAGAAAGAGAGCAGAGACAGAGAGTAAAAGGAAAAGGAAACCTCAAATTCTAAACACTGGGATGAAATTGTGTGGATTCACACCTCAGTGCTTATTTGTGGGGACGGGGATGTTTACATTTCGGAGCCGTTACCAGCCTTCGCGAGATCGCTTTTGAACGCGCCGCTTGTACCTGTATCCCCCCTACGCCATATCCCTCCCTTGAGATCCCAAACCAACCCCCCCCCCCTTCCACTCCCCAATCTCACCACCAGATCATATCCCCAACCCTCATGCCCCATTGCCATAGGAGTAGTATAGAGGAGGTTCCTCGAGGTCTGGGAATGAGGAAAATGGGGGATTGCTTTGGGAATATTTCGGGGATTACCACCGGGGATTACCACCGGGCGTTACTTCGTCCAGCCCTTCCTGTTCTTAATTATATATGTTGTAAGATCCATTTTAAAAGGAGTAGGCTATACTGGTTACTCACGTCTGTTATCTCTCTCTCTCTCTCTCTCTCTCTCTCTCTCTCTCTCTCTCTCTCTTTTGCTGGATTTTTTTAACCTTTTCCTTGGGATAATTTTCAGTTATTATTTTTTATTTGGCACGTTGTCAGTATATTTTTTCAGGTTATCAACTATTTATAATTTTTTCAGAGAGTTGTTTTTCAGTTAAAATTATATTGAGAGTAGATTCAAATGTAAAGAGAATCCAAAGAAATATTTTGTGCAGTGCGATTTGTACCTAATCATCAGGAACCTAACTACCTTGAATTAGTTATTGTTATTGTTGTTATAGATTTTACAGAAGTTTTGAAATAATCATTTACGTTTAGGAATGCCTTGTAATTTCTAGTTTAGACCTTTGTGAAAACTTACTGTCGTTACTTCCATAACTTATAAGTCGCTAAAACTTTCGGCGTCTTTCTAGTATTTAATAAAAAAAAAATTAAACCAAATATGTCAATCAACACTTCATATCAAGGATTTCCTGTTGAAAAATAATTTCCTTCAAAATCATAAGGTTTATAAATTGATATTACCTCCTTTTAATCAATTTAATACTTGCGATCAATGAGTAACCGGATTTCCTGGACTAAAGTATTTGTTGGTTTATGTAGGATACTTTTCCGAAGACTATGCAAGACCTGTTGATAAAACCATTATAACCGTTCTGTCGAAATATTTCTATTAATTCAGTAGCCTCTCGAGACTCCTCAGCTGTTATGAAGGTCAGAGTTAAGCAGGTTGTCTAAGGCACTCTATAAATTCTGATGCATCTTGGAAGAAAACAAGTAACCAGTGTGCCGAAGTTTATTCGGCGCAATCGAGTTTTCTATACAGCCGCTGCAGCGTATAATCAAGGCCACCGAAAATAATTCTATCTGTCGGTGGTCTCGGTATAGTGCTGTATGAGCCGCGGCCCATGAAACTTTAACCAAGACCCGGTGGTGGCCTGGCCAATATCGTTGCCAGAAGCACGATTACGACTGACTTTAACTAAATAAAATAAAAACTACTGAGGTTAGACGGCTGCAATTTGGTATGTTTGATGATTGGAGGGTGGATGATCAACATACCAATTTGCAGCCCTATAGCCTCAGTAATTTCTAAGGTCTGAGGGCTGTCAGAAAAAGTGCGGACAGAAAAAAGTGCGGACGGACAGGCAAACCAGCAGGATAGTTTTCTTTTACAGAAAACTAAAAGTATTCAGGAACTTACTCATAATCACACATGTTAGAATAATGATGGTGTATAGATGTATATGAGTTAAATTAATTTTTACTGCACATTTTTCCCTTAAAATTAGTGACTTCAGAAGGTATGCGAAAGTGTACAGTACATCATTGTGTTTTGAGGTGGTGAAGGTGAGTGGCGCAGTGTGTGGAAGAGGCTTGACGCATTTGTTAAGAAGCATTTGTGTAGGTGCATGGAGCAGAAAGTGTTGTGGGAGCAAGTGACTTTTTGTAAATGTTCAGAGTCAACTTCTGTTTGGGTGATATATATATATATATATATATATATATATATATATATATATATATATATATATATATATATATATATATATATGTATATATATATATATATATATATGTATATATATATATATGTATGTATATTTGTATATTTATATATATGTATATATACGTATCATAGAAGTAATCAACACACAATCACGTGTGGAACAAAAATAAATTTCTGACTCACAAATATAAATTGCCTTTTAATTGAAAGACCTGGGTTCGATCTTGATGTGAGTCAGAATATTTATATCAGAATATATTATTTATATATATATATATATATATATATATATATATATATATATATATATATATATATATATATATATATATATATATATATATATATATATATTACTAAAGGACCTCATTCAAACTGGATGGTATCCATTAGATACCATCCAGTTTGAATGAGGTCCTAATAATTAATACTAATGCACAGAACAATTGTGTATATGATAAAAGTTTATATATATATATATATATATATATATATATATATATATATATATATATATATATATATATATATATATATATATATATATATATATATATATATATATATATATATATATGTATACACACACATGTGCGTGTGTATGTTTGTTTGTGTATATTATTGTAGGTGTCTAGTTTTTTTTTTTTTTTTTGCATGTTTATACACACCCATTTCCTAGTCGCCACTGTTCTATCCTTGAGAGCTTCTCCCATTTATGAATCACTTTTATTCTTTAAAAAAAAAACCACGCCATTATTTCTTAGTCATTTTCCTTTTTTAAGTTTCAGCCTCATCATTTCCTGTTCGTTGAACTTTTTGTTTGTATCGCAGACACGTAGAAGCTGATATGTGTATGGATCGTAGACATTAATAAACACCCACACACACACACCACCTGAATTATGTTTATCTAACATTAAATTTTGACGGAATGCTTGTTATTTATCTAAACATTCAGTTTTTATTTACGTATCTTGCTGTTGTATTCATATGTAGCATGCTTTATTTTTTCTTATACTATTTGTAGACATTGATTTGTTTCAAATGTATAGCGAAACACACACACACACACACACACACACACACACATATATATATATATATATATATATATATATATATATATATATATATATATATATATATATATATATTGATATATATATATATATATATATATATTGAAAGGAATAGATCAGTGATAATTATAAGGTCAAGCAGAGTAAGTATATCTTATGTAGAAAAAAGGGTAGCTAAATGAAAAATTATGGAGGCAAAGTAAATTATTTTATTAAGTAAAGAGAAGATAACATAGCAATTATGAAATTACCAACAGAAATATATATATATATATATATATATATATATATATATATATATATATATATATATATATATATATATATATATATATATATATATGTATATATATAATGTATATATATATATATATATGATGCTGATAATAAAAGTTCAGTTACTGATTACGTTTTTACCGATTAGGGCATCATATTCTCCATAGTTTGTCTTTTGTATTTCAGTGGATTCAGACAGTCATCTGCGGGCATAGCCGTGTGTCCCATCATTATCGAAAACAAACGCCTGGCCTTGTATGATTATCGATCATACCATTTTTTTTTTTTTTTTATTTTGTCGTTACTCTAACAGAAGTTATATTGTTCGAGGATTGTGTTGATTTCTTATGGAAATAATGATTACAGAATATAGAATTTAGGCCCAAGGCCAAATGCTGGGATTTATCGTGTCATTCAGCGCTGAAAGGGAAATTGATAGTAAGGTTTGAAAGGTGTAACAGGAGGAAAACCTCGCAGCTGCACCATGAAACAATTTTTGGAGAGGGTGGAAAGTCGGATGGAAGAAAAGAATCTAAACGTAGGTACAGTAAAAGAAATGAGAGAGGTTGCAGCTATAGGGGCGGAAGGGACGCTGCAAAGGCCCTTAAGTAATGCCTACAGTGCACCACGTGAGGTGCAATGACGGCACTAACCCCCTACGGAGGAAATAATGATTATGTCGTACAGATATACGAAACATTTTGAGGTGGGTGATAAGGTATAGCTGAATATTTTCTTGATTTTCTCTGTATATTATTCTAGTATTTTTGTTTTGTTGTATTTGCTGTGTTTTTCTTTTTACCTTACTTGTGGCATTTTGTTCAGTGGAGGTTCTCTGCAATTTAATGACCCTTTAGGGTTTTATAGTTAATAGTAATAGTAACACAAAGTATGGGTAATGCGACAGAATATTCAAACCCGTTTCTTGCATTGCCAGCTTTGGTCATAGTTATCAATTATAACTTTCTTTTTTTGTTACTTTAGTGGTGTGCCATTTGTATCTATGCATATCTGGATGATAATGGTAAATGAAAGGACTCATTTCAAGTCCAATTCAGCTTTGGAACTTATTCTCCGCTTCAGTTTTCCAAACTCGACTTCCCAACCTTCAGGAACCTGGTCTCTCTTCCTTCATTGTTATAAACCCCACACTTTTCTTCCCCTTTTTCTTTTCCCTTTTCTTGTTATCCTCCTGCCTGGTCTTGATAAGTGCATTTTCACTGGTTCTTGCTACTTATTAATCTTGGAGCGTTTAATAATAATAATAATAATAATAATAATAATAATAATAATAATAATAATAATTTTTTTTTCTACAGTTAAAAATTGGTGACCTTTTATCTGTTGTATTTAGGAGCTCTTGATGACCACCTGCCGCTCGCACCCGATCCCTATAGGGTGGCAAAACCATAAGAGAATAAGAATATATCGAAGAAACAGCTGTTTAGGCACGTGCAGCTTAAACAGCGGCAGTAACAGCATTGCTAGTTCGGGGCTCTCCCACAAGAAGTTTCATCTTTGTGAAACACCTCTCTCTCTCTCTCTCTCTCTCTCTCTCTCTCTCTCTCTCTCTCTCTCTCAACAACTGTTTCCCCACCTCATTCATTACGGCGGAACACGCCAATACGACCCTTCTTTATGTGACGCCGCAAGGATTATATTCAATTAAAGCGCTTATTATCATTTGATGCGACGGTCCGGCCCGTCCATTAGCGCCCTTACGCCAGCCGAGAATAGAGGTCACTTTCCCTCGCCCCAACTTACCATATGTTAAAGATATTTCACGGCTGGATAAGCATGACACCTCCCGCCCGCAGAGGATAATCGGCCTTGGGGCGGGCGGGCGGTGGGGTCGTTTTTGCCCGTCCATCGGGGTATCTCATCCAAACATAATGTGTCATTCACACCTTGAGCCCTCGGCGTGGAGGTAAATATGGTTGGAGCGTTTTCAGTCTCCGCTTGAATTAGAAATCCAACCGATATACGTTTATAATGGACTCTGTTACAGCGAGGCTTTTGATTAGGAGTTTTCTTTGCTCTCTCTCTCTCTCTCTCTCTCTCTCTCTCTCTCTCTCTCTCTCTCTCTCTCTCTCTCTGTGGGGGCACAGGTGGTTTTTACTGGAGCTTCGAGTAGGAAGGTTTATATCATCGGGTTCTTATGTTACTCGAAGTTCTCTGCTATATAGTCAGGGTTTTGTTTAGGTTCGCGTTTTGACCCGGGTCATTATTAATTTTTTTATGATTTTTAATTTAATTTTCATTTTTTAATGCTGATATTAATAGAATTAAAATTGTGTTGGTTGTAATAATTTTTTTGTTTGGGGGTGGGGGAGAGGAAGGTCGTTCCAATAGGTTTTAATTTTTCCTACTTACTTTTTCTCATCCTCCCCGTTTCTTTCTCTCCTAATCACTTCCTGTGTCTCTTCCTACTCCTTTTTTGTCTTCTCTTCCTATTCCCATTTCCCACTCAATCTCTTTCTCCCAGGAGGACCCTCTTCCATCCTCATCCCTCCCACACCCATAGATCATCCTCCTTCTCTTTCCATATCCTTCCTGCTTTCTTCCTCCCCCCTCCTCCTCTTCTTAAGCCTTCTATTCCTCTTCATCTCCTCTTCCTCCATATGTCACTCCTTCCTCCATATATTACTCCTTCCTTCCTCGCGTGAGTTCTCCTACTCCATTTCTTAATCCTTCCTCCCACTCCTCACTTATCCCACTTTGATTCTTCCCGGCTCTCCCACTCCCTCTCACCTTTCCCGTCTTCCCTTTCTCTCCCTTTTTTCTCCTCTCCCTTTTTTCTTCTCTCCCTCCCTCTCTCCTACTCCCCTGTCTTCCATCAGTTTCCCCTTCTTCCTCTTTTTCCTTCTTCCTTTATCCTCCTTCTCTCCCTTCTTCTTTTCCCTCCCACTTCCCCTCATCCATCAGCTTCCCCTTCCTTTTCCTCTCTCTCTCTCTCTCTCTCTCTCTCTCTCTCTCTCTCTCTCTCTCTCTCTCCATCCTCATTATCACTCTCATCTTGCTCACGACCCGACTGACCCCGAGGTTCTTGCCCCGTGGAAGGAGACCTCCAGCTCCCGTTGGGGTGCCCTTGGAGCTTTGGAGGAGGAGGAGGAGGAGGGCTCCTCTGCCTTGCCTTTCTTGTGTCTGTCCGTCTGTCCTACTGTTGTTTTATGAATATTATCTCTCTCTCTCTCTCTCTCTCTCTCTCTCTCTCTCTCTCTCTCTCTCTCTCTCTCTCTCTCTCTCTTTTAAAGTCAGAGTTTGTCTTATCTTTTACATTCCTTCTCTCTTCTTTCACTTGTGTTTACTCTCTCTCTCTCTCTCTCTCTCTCTCTCTCTCTCTCTCTCTCTCTCTCTCTCTCTCTCTCTCTCTCTTTTAATGTCATCTCTGTCTCTCTCTTTAATGTCATCTCTGTCTCTTATAGTGATTTCACATTTCCTCTATCTCTTCTTTCATGTAGTCTTTACGTACTTCCTCTCTCTCTCTCTCTCTCTCTCTCTCTCTCTCTCTCTCTCTCTCTCTCTCTCTCTCTCTTCCCTTGTGTTTTAATATGTAATCTCTTTATCTATACAGTAGTTTCACATTTTCTTCAACTCTTTACTTCAGTTATTGTTTACAGAGTCTCTCTCTCTCTCTCTCTCTCTCTCTCTCTCTCTCTCTCTCTCTCTCTCTCTCTCTCTCTCTCTCTCTCTCTCTCTCTCTCTCTCTCATGCATGAGGTTCATCCATTTCTTAGGAGGCACTCCTATCGGGGACAGGAGGTTGGATAAAAAGTTAAAGAAATATGGATGCATGCGTGTTGTTTAAAGAGAGAGAGAGTGAGAGAGAGAGAGAGAGAGAGAGCGCGAGCAGCATGTTACCATGCACTCAGCATGCACAAGGTGCACTGAACGCTTGCAGCCATGCATGCACGTGTCTCTTCTCATGCCTGCACAATAACGCTGATAAATGACACGCTTTGGAATCTGTGGGACGGATGAGGAAAGAGGATAGATGATTGGAGAGAGAGAGAGAGAGAGAGAGAGAGAGAGAGAGAGAGAGAGAGAGAGAGAGAGAGAGAGAGAGAGAGTGTGTAAACAATAAGTGAAAGAAGAGAGTGAGAAAAAATGTAAAATTACTGTAATAAATAAAAAAAAATTACATATTAAAACACTAGGATAGAGAGAGAGAGAGAGAGAGAGAGAGAGAGAGAGAGAGAGAGAGAACTTGTAAATCGAAGTGTGCTGGAATTACGAGGAAGTGTCGTTTTTGTTGTTGTTGCCCGCTGTTCGTCTCGCCCGTTGTTTTACTGTTGTTGTTGTATTTTGTATGATGTTGTTCTTGTTTTTTGTTTTACTTTGTATTTTGTCATTTTCTCTTTGTTTTATGATGATGTCCTTGTTTGTTGTTTTACTGTTGTTATATTTTGTCTGCCATTCTAGTTTGTTGTTTTACTGTTGTTGTTGTATTTTGTTTTATGTTCTTGTTTGTTGTTTTACTGTTGTTATATTTTGTCTGCCATTCTAGTTTGTTGTTTTGCTGTTGTTGTTGTATTTTGTTTTATCTTCTTGTTTGTTGTTTTAATGTCGTTGTTGAATTTTGTCATTTACGTCGCGGCAGTGTAGGAGTTTGACAGTCTTTCTTGTTTTTATTTATATATATTTTTTGTTCTTGTTTTGAAAATGTTTATTCAATCGAAAATCGCAGGAAATGATTATTCACCGTTGCTGTTGTTTTGGTTCTTTTTTGAAGATTTCTTCGTCTTTTTAAATCGTAGAAAATTAGGACAGAAATTATTCTTAGGTTGTCATTGTTAATGTTGATCTTATTTTATTTTTAATTTGTCTTCTGCAAACAGCCGCGCAGAAATTACTTTTAATTGTTGCTTACTCTGTTGGTGCCTTCGGTGTTTTCCGGGATGTCTTTTGAAAATCGTTGTGTACAAGTCATAATAATTATTAGCCTCAGAGGACTCTTGCCTGTCTCATAAGCTTAGTAAAGTAACCTGAAAAAGAGATTTCCGGAGTGTGAATATACATACATCTTGTAAAGAGAATTTCCAACCACGGTGTATTACGAGAATTACCACGATGCTCTCTGAAGATGTGTTTGCCTGAACCCATCAATGCAGACATATTTGCAATAAATTTACTTATGTATTTCCTGTCCTGGTTATATCTATTTTTGTGGGTTATTGTATAGTATCTGATTTGAAGGCTGTATAATTGACCCCAGATAATATCTAATGCCATCCTAAAGGTCACAGCTTCTGGCGGGTCTTTGCTAAAGCTAATGCAGGCGGTCCTTGATTTTGGATGTTCACAGCAGGGAAGGATTGGGTTATTAAAAATAACTCTGAATGGGATGTGATTATGGGCTACTCCAAGATCCTAGTGATGCAGTTCCCAGTGGGCTCATGATATCAATGAAAGGTCATTCAGTTGTCCATCCACGACAGTGTATAGTTTGAGCTCCATAATGCATGTAGGTATAGGAAGATGAGGTCATGAGTAATACATAATGGTTTGAAGTTCGTGATTTTGACAGAAGCATGTCAACTCTCGTACAAAATTCTTTTTACGGATGAACACTGAAATCCCTGACTGTCACGCAGACATGGTCAGCAGTCGAATAGTGAATCTTTGTAACAAGTCAATAAGATCATGAACTGTTGGTTCAAAATTGTTGTGACTTTCCCAGGTTATACAGCATTAAACATTGTCGACATTGTCTATGGGCATTTGATGGCCGAGTAATCTGTCATTTTCAAGATATTGTCATGTGAAAGATAGTCGGTTCTTTAAGCAAGCTGTCGCGATGTCTTCCTTAACTGACATCGATGATGTTGAAAAGGCTCTGAAATTCACATGTCCTGAACACAGCTGACTAGACCCTTTAGCCAAAGGAGAGTTCTTCGCAGTGCAATTATGATTGAAATTTTATACGAATATGCCCAAGGTTGCGTCTATACAAGGAGTGAGTCGTAGTCCATACTAAAGTAAAACATGTCATAAACGCGTCGGCAACATATCGCATTTATATCACAAGAAAGTTGAAAACAAGTTATCGACTGTAAGAGAAGAACGAACCTTTGATAAATGCTGGATATTCGTTAGAACCACCAATTAATTGTTGAAATGTTTTCAACCTGTTTGTGATATATATGTGGTAAGTTGCCGACATGTTTATGACATGTTTTATTGTAGTGTAGAGTTGTAATACCGCTCGAGACCAAAAATGTTCCGGGATATTATATTTAATAACTCCAAGATTTCTTACGATTAAGACAGATGAGTGAGGAGATCTCTGGGGCTTTAGGGGGAGGATGTTGGATTCTGGGAATGGGGATTGGGGCGTTGGGTTAGATTCTGGTAGGGGGATTGGGAGGGGGTGGTTTGGAGTCAAGTAAGGGGGATTGGGAGGGGTGGTTTGGAGTCAAGTAAGGGGGATTGGGAGTGTTGGGATGGATTCTGGTAAGAGGGGATTGGGAGGGGTGGTTGGAATCTGGTAAGGGGGATTGGGAGGTTGGGTTGGATTCTGGTAAGGGAAATTTGGGGTGGTTGGAATCTGGAAAGAGGGATTGGGGTTGGAATCTAGTAAGGGGGATTGGGATGTTGGGTTGGATTCTAGTAAGATTCTGTTAGGTTGGATTCTGGAGGGGGATTGGGGTGTTGGGTTGGATTCTGGTAAGGGGGATTGGGGGTGTTGTGTTGGATTCTGGTAAGGGTGATTGGGGGAGTTGGGTTGGATCCTGGTAAGGGGGATTGGGGTGTTGGGTTGGATTCTGGTAAGGGGGATTGGGGTGTTGGGTTCAATCATGGTAAGGGGGATTGGGGGTGTTGGGTTGGATTCTGGTAAGGGGGATTGGGGGTGTTGGGTTGGATTCTGGTAAGGAGGATTGGGGTGTTGGATTGGATTCTGGTAAGGGGGATTGGGAGTGTTGGCTTGGATTCTGGTAAGAGGGGATTGGGAGTGTTGGGTTGGATTCTGGTAAGGGGGATTGGGAGTGTTTGGGTTGGATTCTGGTAAGGGGATTGGGGGGTTGGTTGGTTTCTGGTAAGGGGAATTGGGAGTGTTGGGTTGGATTCTGGTAAGGGTAATGTGGAGTGTTGGGTTGGATTCTGGTAAGGGTCTTCTGGTAAGGGGGATTGGGGTGCTGGAGTGGATTCTGTTGGGAGTGTTGGGTTGGATTCCGGTAAGGGGGATTGGGGGGTTGGTTGGTTTCTGGTAAGGGGATTGAGGGTGTTGTGTTGGATTCTGGTAAGGGATTGGGGTGTTGTGTTGGATTCTGGTAAGGGGGGATTGGGGTGTTGTGTTGGATTCTGGTAAGGGGGATTGGGGGTGTTGGGTTGGATTCTGGTAAGGGGGATTGGAGGCGGTTGGATTTTGCTAAGGGAGACTAGGGGTGTTGGGTTGGATTCTGGTAAGGGGGATTGTGGGGTAGGTTGGATTCTGGTAAGGGATTGTGGGGTAGGTTGGATTCAGGTAAGGGGATTGGGGTGGGTTGCATTATGGTAAGGGGGATTGGGGGTGTTGGGTTGGATTCTGGTAAGGGGGATTAGGGTGTTGGGTTGGATTCTGGTAATAGGGGATTGGGTGTTGGGTTGGATTCTGGTAAGGGGAATTGGGTTGGGTTGGATTCTGGTAAGGGGGATTGTTGGGTTGGGTTGGGTTGGGTTCTGGTAAGGGCGATATACGGGTTGGGTTGGGTTCTGGTAAGGGAGATTGGGGTAGTTGGGTTCTGGTAAGGGGGATTGGGGTGGGTTGGATTCTGGTAAGGGGGATTGGGGGTGTTGCGTTGGATTCTGGTAAGGGGATTGAGGGTGTTGGGTTAGATTCTGGTAAGGGGGATAGGGGGTGTTGGGTTGGATTCTGGGAAGGGGGATGGGGTTGGTTGGATTCTGGTAAGGGGGATTGGGGGTGTTGGGTCGGGTTCTGGTAAGGGGGATTGGGAGGGCCGGTGGTCTGGTTGGTGGATAGTTTGTAGCTCTTAAAAGCGCTTTATAGTCTATTGCGATTCCGTGAAAAACAATTATACTCGAGGAATTATACTCCACATTATTTCTTAAACGTATTTCTCAGAAACAGATCCCAGTCTCACTTGTTTTCCTCTCTTTAATGAGAGAAAATTAGCCGTGTGGCCATTCTTATTGTATGAAGATGAAGGATAAGTAAATGTTCGTTTAAAGATGAAACTCTCTGCTATTTGCGGTTGGCGGGTGTTCGTCTTGTGTGTGTTACACCTTTTAATGTGTCAGTATATCTTTGTTGTTTATTTACGTTCAGCAACGAACGCTCCAATAGTATGTCCTCTTTGAGTTTGTTTGAAAATCATTTATTGTTTAATGATGATTGCGAATTCTCATTTATTATTTAATGGATCACTGCGAATGCTATGTAGCATACGTATAGTTTTTCTGTACTTATTGTTCACCCTTGATTTACTATTTTCAAGTGTGAGTGTGCCAGTGACTGTTATCCTCATTTTCCTATGGCGCCAACCCCGATAAAAGGCTTAGGGCTTGCTGCTGACAAAATTACTGGTATATTCATAATTGAATCCTGATATGTATTGTGTTGTTAGTATGAGATCAGGAGGACAAAACCTATTGAGTTTATTAGACTTACTACATAACACACAAACATTTAGGCTTTCATTAAAACAAATTACTTAAGATTTCTCACCTACATACAATGGAACACGTTATTTTCATTGGATAAAGGTTCATGCATTTATGCATTTTAATTATTTATTTTCAGCGTGGGCAGTAGTCTATCTCTTATTGAATAGGTTTTAATCTCTCGATGACCTATGATTTTTAGTTTTATTCCAGAGAGCTTGTTATTTGCGACAATAAACGAAACCTATTTGTAATCGTATGGTGCTTTGCTCAGAGATAAACTGTATAAATATGACCCTTGGAACAGTTCTTCAAGACATTATTGCAACTCCTTTCAGATTTCAGGTGATGTCCCTAACCACCGAGTCCATAGGGGCTAATCTTGCAAGCATCTATCTCTTCATTCCATTAATGCCATTGCAGTACTTATTTATTTTCAATTTGTGTGGTAAACTTATGGGTTTGGGGATCTCTCTCTCTCTCTCTCTCTCTCTCTCTCTCTCTCTCTCTCTCTCTCTCTCTCTCTCTCTCTACCGAGGGTGACCTAGTCCAGGCATAAAAGAGAATAATGTAAAATGTAGAAGATTTGAGTGTGGACTAAAGAAATCCATCGACTTTCTTATTTATGGGTGGTCGCTTCAACCCCCACCCCGCCCTCCCCACCACGAAAGTTCTGTAAGTAAAGTTTTGCTTCAGTTGCTGTTTGTTTACTGATGAATGTAGTCCTACGTCTGTTACTTTTTGTTTACTAATGAATGCAGTCCTGCGTCTGTTACTTTTTGTTTACTAATGAATGCAGTCCTGCGTCTGTTACTTTTTGTTTACTAATGAATGCAGTCCTGCGTCTGTTACTTTTTGTTTACTGATGAATGCAGTCCTGCGTCTGTTACTTTTTGTTTACTGATGAATGCAGTCCTGCGTCTGTTACTTTTGTTCACTGATGAATGCAGTTCTGCGTCTACTTTTTGTTCACTGATGAATGCAGTCCTGCGTCTGTTACTTTTTGTTCACTGATGAATGCAGTCCTGCGTCTGTTACTTTTTGTTCACTGATGAATGCAGTCCTGCGTCTGTTACTTTTTGTTCACTGATGAATGCAGTCCTGCGTCTGTTACTTTTTGTTCACTGATGAATGCAGTTCTGCGTCTGTTACTTTTTGTTTACTGATGAATGCAGTCCTGCGTCTGTTACTTTTTGTTCACTGATGAATGCAGTTCTGCGTCTGTTACTTTTTGTTCACTGATGAATGCAGTCCTGCGTCTGTTACTTTTTGTTCACTGATGAATGCAGTTCTGCGTCTGTTACTTTTGTTCACTGATGAATGCAGTCCTTCTGTTACTTTTTGTTCACTGATGAATGCAGTCCTGCGTCTGTTACTTTTTGTTCACTGATGAATTGCGTCTGTTTTTTTGTTCACTGATGACTGCAGTCCTGCGTCTGTTACTTTTTGTTCACTGATGAATGTTCTGCGTCTGTTACTTTTTGTTTACAGTCCTGAATTTTGAATGAATGCAGTCCTACGTCTGTTACTTTTTGTTTACTGATGAATGCAGTCCTGCGTCTGTTACTTTTTGTTTACTGATGAATGCAGTCCTACGTCTGTTACTTTTTGTTTACTGATGAATGCAGTCCTACGTCTGTTACTTTTTGTTTACTGATGATTGCAGTCCTGCGTCTGTTACTTTTTGTTTACTGATGAAAGCAGTCCTACGTCTGTTACTTTTTGTTTACTGATGATTGCAGTCCTACGTCTGTTACTTTCTGTTTACTGATGACTGCAGTCCTGTGTCTGTTACTTTTTGTTTACTGATGAATGCAATCTTACGTCTGTTACTTTTTTCGCTCTCTAATGATATATTTTATGTGAGTACTTCTTTCGTGAATGGGAGGGTCCCATCGGTAAGATTGCTATACCTGATCGTAGAGGGAATTTGAAAACTCCTATCACTCAGTTTTTTGGTTGTAAATTTATTTTTCTTATTCCGCTGGAGGAGACAAAACCAACAAACCGTTCCTTTTACTGTACCTCCTTTCGTATTGTCTTTCATCCGTCCCACTATCCACCCTTTCCTAACAATTGACTCATAGTGCAACTGCAAGGTTTTCCTCCTGTTACACCTTTCAGACATTTTACTGTCAATTTCAGTTTCAGCGCTGAATGTCCTCACAGGTCCCAGCGCTTGGCCTTTGGCCTAAATTCTATATTCACTTCAATTCAGTTCAGTGCAACAGTGGGAACTACAGCTGTGTAGCAATAGCCAGCCAAGCCGCAGTAGTAATTACAGCATAGAGAGCAATCAACTTCATCTTCAGCAACAACTGCATCAGAGCAACAGGAATCCAAGCCGCAATTGCAATTGCTGTAGTAGGAGCAACCACCTTCCGCAACAGCAACTACATATCCAAGGGCGTAAACAAGGAATTACGGAGCAACAGTAAGAGCAACAGAAGAAATATCTATAGTTAAAGAAGAAGCAACTGTAGTTTACTGCGGTACTGCAGCAGAAGCAACAGCTGCAACTGCGACTGCTGCAGCTGTTGCAGTAACAGCAGGAGGTGTTAATACTGTTGCTGTAAAAACAGCATCATTACATCTTTAAAGCGCCCGTGGCTTGTAAACAGCATCAGTTGTTACATTAACATAAATAGTCTCATCGTTAAATGCTGTAATTATAACTATATTAGGAGAGAGAGAGAGAGAGAGAGAGAGAGAGAGAGAGAGAGAGAAAGAGTTTTAGAGCAAGAGAGAGAAAAACTGACAGGGTATATACATATATACAGTATATATATATATATATATATATATATATATATATATATATATATATATAAAGAGTTTTAGAGCAAGAGAGAAAAACTGATGGTAAAGGTGAGTTTATAGAAAGAAAAGAAGTTGAACAAGCAAATTTGATATATATATATATATATATATATATATATATATATATATATATATATATATATATATATATATATATATATATATATATATATAGATTTATGTATATATGTATTTTTGATAAAGAGAGAGAGAGAAAGAGAGAGATGAAAGAGAAAAGAGAGAGATGGTAAAGGTGAGTCTTATAGAAAGAAAAGAAGTTGAACAAGCAAATTTGATATACATATATATATTTATGTATGTATGTATTTTTTTATATATATATAGAGAGAGAGAGAGAGAGAGAGAGAGAGAACAGACCACACACAGACACACAGACAGTGTCTGTACTGGAGGTCGGTCCCATCTTCCTTTAGTGTCTCCGCACTGATCAATACCCGAACAAAGCCGGGCAATAAAAAGCAATAAGATGCGACAATAACCTTCGTCAAGAGGTAAGCAACGGCGGCGCGCATGCACGCACGCATGTACGCGCGCACGCTGCCCCTTCGACTGTTTCCTTCTTTCCTTCCTTCCTTCCTTCCATTGACTGACTTCTTTTTTTTTTTTTTTATTTCCTCATTCCTTTGGCTTCATTGTTGCATTCCTACATTCCTTCCTTCTCTCCTTTCGACTTCCTCAATGTCCCTCACTTATTCTCCTTCATTTTTTCTTCCTCCGTTTTCCGCCATGTTTTCCTTCCTTCCTTCCTTCCTTCCACAAAGTCCTTCACTTTTATTATTTTTCGTTTCAAATATTCCAATTTTATCATTTTCTTCCACCGACCTCATTCCGTTTTTTTTTTTCCTTTCATCTCGTCTTTTCAGGTGTGAATGAGAAGAAAACTCTTCTTCCTTTTGAACTGACATAATTAATCATTCTCTCTCTCTCTCTCTCTCTCTCTCTCTCTCTCTCTCTCTCTCTCTCTCTCTCTCTCTCTCTCTCTCTCTCTCTCATCCTTGATCTCTCCGTCTCAGCTAGATTCAAATCACATTTTCATTTCTCTCTCTCTCTCTCTCTCTCTCTCAACTAAATTCAAATCACATTTTCAATTCTCTCTCTCTCTCTCTCAACTAAATTCAGATTGATCTCGCAGTTTCTAAATCACATTTTTAATTTTCTCTCTCTCTCTCTCTCTCTCTCTCTCTCTCTCTCTCTCTCTCTCTCTCTCTCTCTCTCTCTCTCTCATCCTTTTAATTGATCTCTCCGTCTCAAGTTAGGGATTCCTGGGAATTACAGAACTTGGTAAGAAGACGCCTCCAGGAATTGTGAAATGGAGAAAGGGAACTTTTTTTTTGGGGATGGTCTTTGGGTGGGGGTGTGGGTAGTGGTGTTGGGGGAGGGGTGTTTTGATAGGGGATGAACATAGGGTAAGGGGCGTGAGGAGAAGTCAGACCACCTCCTTGATCCTCAATCTGATGGTGTTAAATCCGCCGTGAAGGAATTGGATATCTCTCTCTCTCTCTCTCTCTCTCTCTCTCTCTCTCTCTCTCTCTCTCTCTGGCCTAACGCACAATCAGATCCATTCACCTGACATTAACCATCCTATAGATTTATACTTTTTTGTGCTCTCTCTCTCTCTCTCTCTCTCTCTCTTTTCTCAATTTTTTTAATATTGATTTTGCTAGGTAAATATGTATATCTCAATGGGGAACTTTAGCAATACTAATATCTGTTTTATGAAGTGAATAGATAAATTGGGAAAGTGAAATAGATAGAGAGAGAGAGAGAGAGAGAGAGAGAGAGAGAGAGAGATTAATTATAGAAAAGTAGAAAATAAGGGTAGTTAATCGTAGAGCAACAAAGAGGACAAGAATAGACAATGTTCGTAACCTTGTTCTATGTATGGTTGTCGAACCAATACGTGAGACAAGATACCCTGTGTCCTTATGGGGCATCAACGTGGTGTATTTCTCTCTCTCTCTCTCTCTCTCTCTCTCTCTCTCTCTCTCTCTCTCTCTCTCTCTCTCTCAAGAATAACGCGCATTAGATGACAAGCCATGAATTTAAGGACAAGGGACTTGATTTACTCCAGCTGACTTATTTCTCAAATTGTGTTTGGTTTTTAAGTAAGTACACGTTGTATTTCTTCTTGTTTTTAGTTTTCTGTAAAAGAAAACTATTGTGCCGGCTTTGTCTGTCCGCCCTCAGATCTTAAAAGCTACTGAGACTAGAGGGCTGCAAATTGGGAGGTTGATCATCCACCCTCCAATCATCAAACATACCAAACTCCAGCCCTCTAGCCTCAGTAGTTTTTATTTTATTTAAGGTTAAAGTTAGCCAAAATCGTGCGTCTTGCAAAGATATAGGATAGGCCACCGTCGGGCCGTGGCTGAAAGCTTCGTGGGCCACGGCTCACTCAGTATTATTCACTGTACAGAAAACTCGATTGCGCCGAAGAAACTTTTTTTCGTCAGTGGTTTTCCGCTTATTCTTTTACGCACATTCATTACCTCCAAGGAGGTGGTTCTGCATGCTTTTGTTTCTTTGTGTTTGTGTTTGTGTGTGTGTGTGTGTGGCTGTTTGTTTGTCTGTTGGGTGGCAGGAATACTGAAAAACTTAATTCCCGTTTGTACAAGAATCTGAGTAAAGGAGAATCTTATGACAGGAAGACTTGACAAGATTTTTGAAGAGACTCTTTTCGGGATAAAAGAATATTTACTTTTAGGGGAGGGGGAGAGTACCGGCCTTGGCATTAGGCTACTTAGCCTTGGCGGAGGTTTGTTGTCTCCAAACGCTTTTTGAGTTATCTTTTCACATTTTAAAGCATTTATTTATGTAATATTTTGTTCGCATATCTATAAAACAAATGTACTTGATTTATATACTGTATGTATATTATATATATATATATATATATATATATATATATATATATATATATATATATATATATATATATATACAGTATATATATATATATGTTTCACAGTATATGTGTATTAGAGATTTGTGAAAAATTATTTAATAAACAAATACTTTCAAATGTAAAACGCTAATTCAAAAACCATTTGAAGACCGCAAACCTCCGTCAAGGCTAAGTAATGCTTAACCTGGCACTCTGTTGTCATACACACACACACACACACACACATATATATATATATATATATATATATATATATATATATATATATATATATATATATATATTTATATATATATATATATATATATATATATATATATATATATATATATATATATATATAAAAACATTACATTGCGGAGGGTAGCGCCATAAAATCTTCAAGGATGGGGCTGCTAGCCCCAAAGGCTTTCCTCAACCGCAGCTGACGCTCGTACCCATTACACTACAGTCGTAATGAAATACATCCCCAAAAAGGATTCCATTTGTTGCAGACCAATACCGTTCCCTTGGCGTCAAGACATGAAAGAAAGTTCTTCACGAGTTGTCGGAGCAACATCTGTCTTGCAGGTGGGGCAAGTAATTGTGTCTTGTGCGCTGTTGAAGAACATTTGGAACTTACTATATATTAGTATTTATATATTCTTGTAATTTTCTTGAGTCCTGCATGTGCCCTTATGAGAATATTTAGTGGGCAAGTAATTGTCTCTTGTGTCTTCTGTGCTGTTGAAGAACACTTGGAAATTATGCTGTTGAAGAACATTTGGAAATTAATGTATAAATATATATATTATTATTTATATCTTCTTTGAATATTCTATCTTTCGTCCTGCGCTCTTATGAGAACATTTGATTAGGACTTCACAGTTTGATCATTTTCTTTCCGTTAGCACATTTTTCTTGCCATTTTTTCTTTGTAATTTTCTGAAACAGTCATTTCAACGTCGTGCTGTGATACATTTGTTCTTTTACTTTTTAGATGCAAAGAGAGGAGGAGGAAATTAGCGAATGAAATGTTGCGTATAATTGTTTATTTGGTGTGCCCATGTTTTCCATGTCGTTTATTGAGATAATTAATGTCTCCTCAATAGTTAAGAATTAGCTGTTCTTGTACCTATCACTTAGCAAGTCGTATTCATGGAAACATTCATCAAACACAAACATTTCTATATTTACTATAAAAATATTGTATGTTAAGGTATGGACAGTATTCTTTGCCTGTCCAGTTTATTCCGCAATGTGTTTCCAGGAGATAAGGCAAAACTAAACGTTCCGTTGCGCATTATGAAGATGTGTACGTCAGCGCGCGTATAAATAGAATATGGAGCTGTCAAACCAGTTCGCAGTCTTAAAATGCACAGTAAGTTGCAAGCACTTATAAGAAGAAAAGCAATCATTCCTGTGAATTGCAGTATGTCAGGATGTCAGCGTATGGAAATTGTTTTTTTCTTCATTTTGCTGTCAACGCTGACAGCCGTCAGCAGACACTACTCAGTTGCTGTTGGGTTTATATAGTTATCTCCTCCAGTTATCGAAGACTTTTGGGGGTCTTGTTGTTGTGATAGCGTTATCGCCGATAGCGGAGAGAGATAACTCATTAGAGATAACTCATTTAGATAGCAAAGATGATGAGAGGTAGCGTTTTCGAATTAAACGGAAAATTCAATCCACCTCTGTTAAGGAAGTAACTACAGATAGATAAACTATACATGTAATACAAATTAACAGGTTTTTTTTTTGTTAATTACTAGATTAATTAAGAGATAATTATTTAAATCACATGCATATATGCAAAGTCAAGCACCTTGAGAGAGGATGGTACATGTGATGAAAAATAGCGTATGCAAATTTTTTTTTTTTATTTATTTTTTTTGACGGGTAAAGAAGCCAAGTAGCGCTCTTATCTAAGATAATCGCCACGCAGAAGGAAGCGATAAACACGCTTCTGGAAAGAAAGTATGTTATAGGAAAGTGGAAACACGGAAGCGTTGGATACAGAGGAAAACTAAAGTGAAAGTGGGCCGTAATTCCAAAGGAAACAGTTGTCATGTAGAAATAAAAAAATATATTAGGAAAAAATCATGAAAATAGGAAAGCGAAGGTGATAGACATTGGTGGGAAAGAAGAGGACAGTGGACTCGAATTCGATTAAATCGACACAGCCGCTTCTTGAAGTAAGGGAGGCTATAGGCACTTGTGAAAATAAATACGATACTATATATATATAGATACTGATGGGTAAAAGATGGAAAAGAATGCAAACCTCGAAATAGTGGAAAATCGGTTAGTTGCTTCAATGGCAGCCCTTAAGTTGTTGGTAAGTTGATGAAAAGGGAAGGAGCATGGCGTGGACCTCAGAATTGAGACCAACCAAGAGAGAGAAAAACAGTCTGAAGGAAATAAGTTTTAGAGTGGCCGTAATACTACCTTGAAGCGTCATTCGGTTTCACATTAATATTTCATATTTCTGTTGCTGTGGGCAGTGTATCCATAACATGTGACGGTAATATGAGAGAGAATCGAGACGAAGAATCCTGACCCCGCAGACGTTAGGTACCGTCTATATTTTGGACTTAGGTACCCTACATTCTCCATACTTGAGCAAGTGCAGACGGTGAGAGAGAAAGACAGTCTAATCCGGGGTTGGATGACGGCAAATCTAAACGTACAGTTCATTGCCAGTAGACTATCGCTCTCACGCAGAAAATAAATCTATAACTAAACGTTGTGATTTACGTAGAAGGATTAATACAGGATGAACAACACACGTCGAATAAAAATATCAAATTCCGAGCATCCTTCAAAGGGAGAGAGAGAGAGAGAGAGAGAGAGAGAGAGAGAGAGAGAGAGAGAGAGAGAGAGAGAGCACCCAGGTGAAAATTGCCCCATCAGATGGAGTTACGGCGCGGAAATTGATGAGCAGGTAATGCACGCCAATTACAGTCGCAATTTGGCTTTCAAAAGAGTGTTTTCACGGAAGCCGAGGAGCCAATTACCGTGAAATAGGATCCTGCGACTGGAATGGGAATTACAATATCACTATTTGCTTGATGTTTAATATGCTAATTGGCTGGTGGCTGGGGCCCTCCTCCTCCTCCTCCTCCTCCTCCTCCTCCTCCTCCTCCTCCTCCTCCTCCTCCTCGCCGGCTCGGCGGAAACAGCTTATTAGAATTTCATGAAGTGATGTATCAGATTTTTAAATTGGCCCGGAGGAGTGGATGAAGGAGGAGACGGGACTGCCGCTGTCGTAGAAAATTATGGTAATGTTGGGATAGATTGTTGGAGATAGTTGCAATAACTCGGGAAGAAAGAAGCGCGGTTTACCTGTTTAGTTTTAAAATGCTTTACATATAGATTAAAATGTTTTGTATCTATTTATTTGTGTTGTCTAACTTTGGGAAGGGCCGTATATACAGCATTCTGGTGAAATTCTGTCCAACTTCGAAACATCGCATTCATTTAGTGATGTATCAGATTTTTACATTGCAATGGTTTTTAATAAATGTGAAATTATACTTTATTAAGGTATGAATATTTATGCAATATTCTTTGTAAAGTCTTTTGTAAAGATATGTATATGTATAAATTTTATTTAATGTATATGACCTATAGCTGGAATAAAGGATTCAATTCAGTTCAATTGCATGAAGAAATGTATTTCTTTTGGTACAACATCCCAGGAAAAAACAAGCGCTGTTTTTCTGTTTAGTTTAAAATGCTTTACATATAGATTGAAGTTTATTTAATATATATTTTGTCTAACGTTGCCAAGTGCCGTAACATCATCCTGATGAAAATCTGTCTAATCTCTCCACAACATTGCATAAAAAATTATTTTTCATTTGATATAATATCTCAGAAAGAAACAAGTTTAATTTTTAATGTTGTATTCATGGATCGAGGTTTATTTATTTATATTTTGTCTAACCTTGCGAAATTCCTTACAGCATTCAGATAAATGTCTGTCCAACCTCTCTCTAAATCTTTACATTTGGAAATACATTTGTAAGGATACAGATAAATTCACCTGCAAGTCCCATAGATAATGGATGCGGACAAAATACTCACTTGTGTAATGTTTATAGCATTCTTAACTATAAGAAGTATTAGTTGTATAATTTTGCCTTGGCTAAAGAATTTGTATAGTTGTCAAGTATTCGCTTTTGTCTGTTTGCATTATGATTCCGTATACGAAATATACCCCAAGATGTTGGATTTAACTGATTGGAAGAAGTAAATGGTTAGGAATTAAGGAAGGGTCGACTAGATAAAGAAGACGATTTTGTTTAGATCGGGGAATCTGCCACCTTATATATTTTATTTATTTGTGTTGATTTATTTCTTTTCTTTTTCTTTTTCTCGTGCAGATGTATAAGTCTTCTGCTTGCTTTAAATTACAGCTGTGTGTGTGTGTGTGTGTGTGTGTGTGTGTGTGTGTGTGTGTGTGTGTGTGTATTTTCCCTTGCTCACGAGGTGATTCCAAAAAGCTTTTTTGGGGGGGTTTATAGAAGGCATATGCAGTGGTTTCCTAAGTATACTTACAAGTTGGATATTTGTGATTAACGAAACTCATAAAATTACTATGATTCTTGACACGCAAGTTTTTCCAAGTTTTCCTCAGACTTTTCACTATGAATTATCAATGTTTTTCTCTATGAAATTTGTGATGTTCTTCACTAGAATTAGATCAATATACTTTTGAGAATATATTTCACTTGTGTACGATTATGATTTAATATTTATATATGTTCTAACAGTAGTTTTAACTACGCTTAGAGCTTCTGTAGTTCTCATTTGAGTATACAAAGATTTAAAATGACTTGTTTTCGCTAATTTGGCTATAGGTATATTATAGATTTAGTAAGATCAATTATCTGTCGAGCTGTGAAATGTTTTTCGTTTAATCATCTTTAGTTTGCAAATACACTAAAGACTCCGTGTTTTTATGTGATATATTTAAAATTTTTATCTGTTTAGTTTTCTTGCACGAACGCAAGCGTCGCAACGACACTATAAAGCAATAAGTTGTAGTCGCAGGCAGCGCGACTGCCTTTTATCTGTTCGCCGACTTCCCATCAATTAAGTCGCCGCTCCTGCGGCTGTTTGTTTTAGGCCCGAATGATAATAATAATAATAATATAAGCTATTTAATATCCGCCGCGCGTTCATAATTTACTCGCGCGGTCTTGATCATGCGCAGTTTGCAGATGTTATATCGTCCGGCTTGTCTTCTGGGGAGGCCCGGGCTTTGGGCTTTCGTTCTTTATGGGCTGCAGTACAACATAGCTGAGGGAGACCTTGCTGTGAGGAAAATCATTTGCTTATGCCTTTCATGGCCTTTCGGCAGCCAGCGCCTTTTGGGTGGTACTCGCCCGCACTGGTTCGTAGGTTTATGTATATGTATGTGTATAATATATATATATATATATATATATATATATATATATATATATATATATATATATATATATATATATATATATATATATATATATATATCGATAAAATTTTCATTCGATCACTCACAAGAGAGAATCTATAATCCGAACCTCATTCCTCTTAAAAATCGGTTCCATAATCATATTTTGCGACACTTGAGGAATGAACTCATAAAATGCACTCATAAAATGCTGAGGTTTTCCCGATCTCTCTCTCTCTCTCTCTCTCTCTCTCTCTCTCTCTCTCTCTCTCTCTCTCTCTCTCTCTCTCCTTCTGATTTCATTTTTGGCAGTTATGCGTGTCCCGACGTGTACTCCTTAGAATTAAAAAAAAAATAGAGATTAAAGCGGAATAAGGGGGAATTTCTCTCTCTCTCTCTCTCTCTCTCTCTCTCTCTCTCTCTCTCTCTCTCTCTCTCTCTCTCTCTCATCTGACTTCATTTTGGCAGTTATGCCTGTCCCGACTTGTATTCCTTAGAATTAAAAAAAAAAAAAAATAGAGATTAAAGCGGAATAAGTGGGAAATTTGCCTCTTGTTTGGAAGTATTTTACAAACTCTGTATGTATAATTTTATACACATTCATACATACTTGCGGTATTGGAGAAAGTATTTGGGTTCCTGTTTACTGCTGACACAGGTGTGTATGTGTACCCTGTTCTCGAGAAATAATATGTTACTTAAATGTTTTCAGTGATTTTTTTTTTTGCTCTAAGTTTCCCTTAGAGTGCGTCCATTTACGGTCAGATGTGCCATGAACACATGTCGGCAACTTATCGCATACATATCACAGACAGGTTGACAACAAGCCAGAAAAGTAGAAAACAAGTCGGCGACTGGAAGTGGATAACGAATCTTTATGACTAAAGTTGGATAATCGTATGAAGCGATGGTTTGACCGACAGGTCACTGACTTGTATTCAGCTTATTTGTGGTGTGTCGGCGATAAGTTGCCTACATGTGTTAACGACATGTTATATACTATAAGCCATGGTTCGGTTACCTGAAATGTCGGCTCCTTCTTAAAAATTGTTCAGTAACATTTACCAAATAACCCTTGATGTGATTTGGAATTGACATTGTGGGTATGGGTGGGTATTGAATCGCTTATGCATCGTTGTTTATCGTTCATTTTTTTTATTGTTTGGGAATTTTGTTATTAGTTCGAATCGCCAACATGCTCAGCGCTTATAAACAAACGGAACTGTTTTGGTAACTTGAGTTGGGTGCAAGTCTGTTGGTGACATTGTTGATAAAATCAGTCATTTTGTACATAAATTACTACACATTAGCATCCCCGTGTCTTGTCTATGCCTCTTATATTCTTCACATGAACATTATTGGGTGTCCAAACAGGTCAAAGGTACTTCATGTTATTCAGGTAAATAGGAAGAATGGGTCATTGCATAGAGTAAATAAGCTTATGATATTAAAATTTAGTAAAAAGAAGAAGGTTGGTCAAAATTTGCATGTG
Organism: Macrobrachium rosenbergii; assembly: GCF_040412425.1. Classification (NCBI taxonomy): domain Eukaryota; kingdom Metazoa; phylum Arthropoda; class Malacostraca; order Decapoda; family Palaemonidae; genus Macrobrachium; species Macrobrachium rosenbergii. The sequence continues at coordinate 32,377,098 of NC_089763.1, read as the reverse complement.
CGTATAGGATTTAGACACCATAGCTTGCCGTGACAGCAGAGGACCGGTGGTGGTGACCTTAATAAACAATAATAAACAATATCCGATATATTTAATCATCTCCCCGGCTTGGAATTCTGGAGATGATTTACGTTGGAACTCTGAGGAAAACTAGATTTTTGTAAAATAGATTTCTGTAAATTCTTTTTATATCTTATCCACAGGAATCTCTCTCTCTCTCTCTCTCTCTCTCTCTCTCTCTCTCTCTCTCTCTCTCTCTCTCTCTCTCTCTCTCTCTCTCATCTCGTTACTTTTTGTGTTTTTCAGTATTCTTGGACGTCTGTGGTCTTATCTTCCTTGCATACAGTTTTTGGTGTGGTTTTTACGCTGCAAGCATAGCAAAGGTACACTAAGTACTTTGTTAGTATGCTTTAATGCATGTATGTCAGTGTATATTTTGAAACACTACATTCGTGCAAAGTATATGTATTTATGTGTATATACTGTATATATATTATATTATAAATATATAATATATATATATATAATATATATATATATATATATATATATATATATATATATATATATATATATGCATATATACTGTATATATATATATATATATATATATATATATATATATATATATATATATATATATATTATATTATATATATATATAGTATATATATATATATATATATATATATATATACATTATATATGTATGTGTGTATGTATCTACTTATACATACATACATACATACTCCTCCTATAAGGCTGTACTCAATCAGTCGCAAATTGGTCCACTTATGCAACTTTTTGCGATGCATTAGATTCGATATATTTCAGCTTTCAGGGTAGCCGACTTCGAAGCCACAGTTGCATTCCATTGGTTTTCCGACTCATTGATTTTCGTGAGGTAGGGTGAAGATTGTCACGACTCGGGAACTGTTTAAAAAAAAATAGAAACTGGAGACTGACAACCCAACAACCCCATGTATCCGATTTTTTTTTATTTAGTGAATTCGTTTTGATACGATTTGTCAGGTGACAATTGACTTCCAGTTTTTCTTTTCTTTTTTTCACTGTCACTGTAGGAGGCTCAAAATTTTTGGTTTCCATTAATTTTAGGAATAACTAAAAACTTGTTTAAAAAATCATTCCTTAATACTGTTATATAAGTCAGAATATGCTTGCATTAAGAATAATTCTGCTCACTTTTTTTTCTTATAGCTCCTGCATCCGAATTGGGTACCTCGAAAATGCCTTGCACTTCTCTTTTCCTAATTCTATGAACACACAAAACACCCATGTATTCGTATTTTTTTATTTATATACAATGATGTTTTATAAATCTCTTATATATTTATACTGTGTATTTATATATATGTGTATTTATATTATATATATGTGTGTATCTGTATGTGTAAATATATATTTATATATGAAAATAAAAGACTAACAGAATATTTGGCCACGAGGAAAGTGAAACAACTGAGTGGGAGATCTTTCTCCTTTCCCAAACTTTTTCTGGTCGTTACCCACTTTTCATACAGGGTACTTGTCCATGGCCCACAGCCCACCGCCAAGCATAATCCATGACTACAGTGACTGTCTACAATCCTACCCACTAAACTCCTTTGGTTTTGTACATACATATCCTCAGATTATTCAGAAGACGAAACCTATTCATATGGAAGAAGCCCACCAAAGGGGCCACTGACTTGAAATTCAAGCTTCCAGAGAATATTAAGGTGTTCATTAAGAAGAAGTAAGAGGAAGTAAAGTGAAATACAGAAAGAAGACATCTCACTTATTCAAATAGTAAAAATAAATACAAAAAAATAGAAAACTTAAAAACTTTTCTACCTAATCCATCTCCTCTTGCTAGCCAGCAAACGAAGGAACGAACCCTTTTAAAATAAAATAAAATAAAAAAAGGGTTCGCAAGCTGGAGAAATACCACCAGGTCGCTAGGTGACGTGATACCCGGCATGGTTCTTATCACAGGCAGTCTCGGGGTGTCATTCCGGCGCATATAATATCCTCGGCGAAATGACACAGATGACACAGGCGTCCCTCGAATGGGACGTGTCAACAGCACTCTTGGGCGTGTTAACACTGCTCTGCAAAATATAAAAAAGGATGTGTGGTGTCCGATCGTCCCTGCCCCTCCCCTCCCTCCCCTCCCTCCCCCTCCCCACTGGCTGTCACCCACCCCATCCCCCCACCCCCACCTGTGCCAAAGTAGAGCTTGAGGGTGGGGAATGGGAGAGGAAAAGATGCTAGCTCTCTCTCTCTCTCTCTGCTCTCTCTCTCTCTCTCTCTCTCTGTTTCGTTTTATAGACTACGTTTATTACCTCTGTCTTGTCTGTGCGTTTGGAGAATTTAGAGTAACTTATTTTCTCGTACAGTGTGTGTATATATATATATATATATATATATATATATATATATATATATATATATATATATATATATATATATATTTAATATATATATTTAATATATATGTACATATATATATAATTATATATATATAATAAATAATGTGCATGTAATATCTTTGTATGTATATTTGTATATTGTCAATTTCCTCAAACACACAATCTTTCAAAATAGGAAAGATCTTGGATTTCTCAGAAAACTTAACAAAAAGACAAAGAGCCACGCCTAGAAAGAATCAACAGACTGTCCTCTCTTTAAGATGGAAAAGTGAGATTCTAGTATCAGATGGCCATTACATGATCGACGGAGCAGCTGAAACCTTTCTTGGGAACGAGAAAGCAATATCTTAAGTGTCCGTTATTATCTTATCACTCGTGAGTCTTTGGACCGTGATCGTTCTTGTCCAGAATCAGGTAGCGTTGGTAGTTTCATTAGGTTAAGAAGCATTCCTAAAGCTAGTCGAGACCTTGTCTGAAGAGAATAGGAAGTTTGATGTGGACCTATGGATTGTAGGAAGTTTGATGTAGACCTATGGATTGTAGGAAGTTTGATGTAGACCTATGGATTGTAGGAAGAGTGATGGAGACCTTATGGATTGTAGGAAGTTTGATGTAGACCTATGGATTCTAGGAAGATTAATGTAGACCTATGGATTGTAGGAAGATTAATGTAGACCTATGGATTCTAGGAAGACTGATGTAGACCTCTGGATTCTAGGAAGTTTGATGTAGACCTATGGATTGTACTATGGATTGTAGGAAGTTTGATGTAGACCTATGGATTGTAGGAAGATTGATGTAGACCTATGGATTCTAGGAAGATTGATGTAGACCTATGGATTCTAGGAAGCTTGATGTAGACCTGCGGAATCTAGCAACCAGTAGCGATATAGGTGCTCGGATCATTTTTAAAAAAGTTTTCATTTGAAACGACGAAGCTTCCCACCTCCCCTCCCTCCCTCCCCCTCCAAGAAATAGGGAAGGGGGTTGAACAAATCCCTCCCCCCTCCACTCCCACTCCCCGGCATAGATACTTTAAACATGTTGAGAAAGACGATGTTTTAATGTTGAAGACCTTCCTCCCCACACAAATATATAAATGCACCGAAGGATGTTGAAGAAACCCATCCCAATCCTCCCAATCCCCCCCACCCTTCCCAGTCCCTTCCCCCTTCCCAATCCCCTCCCCTCCCAGTCGCCTTCCCTCCCCAATCCCTTCCCCCCTCCCCAATCCCTTCCCCCTCCCCAATCCCCTCCCCCCCCTTCCCAATCCCTCCCCAATCCCTTCCCCTCCCCAATCCCCTCTCCTCCCCAATCCCTCCCCTCTCCCCACTAGATGTTCCACTTACGAGAGAGAAACTGCAAAGAAACTGTGGAAGCCTTCAGAGTAGAAGTCTTCCTGAATTGTCAAGAATCTTGACAAGAGATTATTTTTGAATGAATAAATTACCTGACGTAGACAACACCAGGAGGCACTCATTCACATTCATGTGTGTGTTTATTATTATTATTATTATTATTATTATTATTGTTCAGAAGATGAACCCTATTCATATGCTCATTTGAAAGACGTGACAGAACGTAATAGGAAATATACTTAAGGTTCTTTGCAGCGTTCCTTCGGCCCCTAGCTGCAATACCTTTCATTCGTTTTACTGCACCTCCGTTCATATTCTGTTTCTTCCATCTTGCTTTCCACCCTCTCCTAACAATATATTCACAGTGCAACTGCGAGGTTTCCGTCCTGTTACAACTTTTCAACCTTTTTACTGTCAATTTCCATTTCAGCGCTGAATGACCCCTTAGGTCCCAGCGCTTGGCCTTTGACCTAAATTCCATATTCGATCCAAAGCACTGTAAATCCTTTGCAGCCTCTTACGAGAATTGGTGTTTGGATTTAACGAATATTTTGATAAGTTTAAGCTTTCTTTTTTTTGGTTTAAATGCTGCATTATGTAACTTTTTAGGACATTCCTCGCACCTTATAAACGTGCGGCAATGGGTTACAAGGAGGCATGAGAAGACAAGAGCTCTAGCAACAAAAAAGAAAATTGTGGTGAAAATATTTTTAAGTTTTCTGTAACATGTAACCAAAAGGCTTTTGTTTACTAAGCATTATCTGTCATGTTAATTTTATACACTTTGTACTTCGCAAATATTTCCTTCATATTAATATTTTGTGAGATGCTTGTAGATTATCTATTGTCTATTATTTAAATATTTTAAAGTTTCTCATTAACATATTGATATTTCACTGTCATTTTAGTCTGTCATAATTGGGGGGGAAACGAGATTTATGATTACCAGTCTCTTAGTAATGTTTGTAAAACCAAAATCTAAACTTCATATAAGATGTAAAATTTAGTATACATTAACAAAGAAATCATTATTGAAACTGCAGTGTTTATACAGTATCTCCTTTATCAATAGTACGCCTGGAATGTGGAATATATCGTCTTATTATAGATAGCGGCAATATTAAACAAACAAGCCATATACTTCACTTGTTTATATTTGCACATTCATCCAAACATGTCTGTATTATTGCACACTCAACACGCACGCTTGTTAACACTGCGTAATCATGAGGGTACGTACTGTACATGTCCTCTTTAATTAGACAGCTGTAGATTAGGATGAAAGCACACCTTTGTTTCAAGGCACGCTTGCACGAGTATCCTTGTTTTAGTAATTCAAGCGCTTGATACATATAAAATTTTTTTTTTACGTTGTGCAGTATGTGCGCTTTGCTTGGCGGCGACCATTGGAAATTTTGGGTAGGGAAAAGCAATCCCTTTTCATATCGTATCAGGTATATATATATACACTATATATATATATATATATATATATATATATATATATATATATATATATATATATATATATATATATATATATATATATATATATATATATATATATATATATATATATATAATAATGTTATAAGGGAAGGTGGTGATAAATGCGGAGCTATGTAGATGAAAGAGGTGAAAAGGTTTGCGCAAATGGAAAGCGCAGTGAGATGGTTTTGTCAAGTAGTGAGAATGGGAGAGATAGGGCATTGAAAGGAGTGTCTTATAAGGAAATTTTGGGAGAAAGAAAGGTAAATAGACTGATAGATAGATAGATATAGATATAGATAGATAACCAAACCACACTAGGGCTGTATCGAATGCATCTGAACATCAGCAGTCTCGCCAAAATCGCGATCAACTACCACATTATAAATCTACTTTCGTTAATATCTTTGAATAATGTGAATAATATTTCGCTAAGATATTATACCGTATACCTTTTGTCATATTTCCCCTCTTCATCGATATCCTTCAGTAATATAAATATCTCAATATATTTTCTTCCAAAGTCATATTTCTCTTATTGCTAATAGCCTCTCAGTTCTGTGGGTAATATTGATTTGCGATATTGTCTACCTTTCATGGCGTTTCCTATTCGTCAAGATCTTTCAATAATGTTAATAACATTATCATGTTATTCACATTCACTGTTGCATAGATAGCTTTCAATAATGTGAATGACAATTCTTCATGGTATTGCCTACCTCCCGCCATCTTTAATCTCATTATTATCAATCGTCAGTATCTCCTAATGATGTTGATAATATTTCACTGGAAAATTATCTTTCTCCCACTAGCGGATCCAGGGACGGGGGACACCTTGGCACGTTCACCCCCGCCATGAAAAATGACAAAATAATAATATTGAAGATTTAGATAATGATACCATAAATGAGAAATATAAAAATGGGGAAAAATTTATTACAGAAATTATAATTATATACAGTATATATATATATATATATATATATATATATATATATATATATATATATATATATATATATATATATATGTATGTGTGTGTGTGTGTGTGTTTATAATTTGAATATTTCTTGAATGTTTGAATTGGCGTTAGTGACAATTTCCACTCATTCATTCACCACTACATTATTCACCTTTCTTTATTTTTTATCCTCTTCCATATTTTGTTATTTTTCCTCCTTTTCCTTACTTGCTTATTTTTCCTCCTTTTCCATATTTCCTTATTTTTCCTCCATTTCCGTATTTCCTTATTTTTCCTCCTTTTGCATATTTCCTCCTTTTCCAAATTTCCTTATTTTCCCTCCTTTTCCATATTTCCTTCCATTCACAACCTTCCTTTTCTTCTCCCCAATTTCCATACTTCCTTTCTCCTCCTGCTGATCGGCCCACTACATTAACCCCTTCGGCCGATTTTGTTTGCTCTTGCAACTCTTGAACAAATATGTCTCTCCCTTCCCCCACCTGCTCCTACTCTCTCTCTCTCTCTCTCTCTCTCTCTCTCTCTCTCTCTCTCTCTCTCTCTCTCTCTCTCTCAGCCTCGTCAAGGAGGAATGAAAAATTGAACAACTTTTACAGATGCGAGTAAAAAAAAGTAGAGGGAAAATTTCTCTCTTACTTTTTCCTCCTTCCTACTCCCGCTCCTCCTTTAAATTTTTTCCTCATTTATCTGCTGCTTCTCCTTTAAAACTCTCTCTCTCTCTCTCTCTCTCTCTCTCTCTCTCTCTCTCTCTCTCTCTCTCTTCTCTTTCTCTTCTTTTAAAGTTTCCACTACCCCTTTCTATATTTTTCTTCCTTCAATACTTCCCTCCCCCCTTCTGACTTTCTCTCCTTCTCCATTCCTTTCCTACTCTTAAATCCTCTCCCCCTCCCCTTCTTATCCTACCCCTTACATCTTCACCCCCTTATCCTACTCTTAAATCATCCCCTTCAGATTCTCCCCTGTCTCTCCTACCCTGGCTCCTTAAAACCTTCCTCCTCCTCCCCTCCTCCACCTCCTCCTCCTCCTCCTCTTCCACCCTCCTCCCTCCTCCTCTTCCTCCACCTCCTCCTCCTCCTCCTCCTCCTCCTCCTCCTCCTCCTCCTCCTCCTCCTCCTCCTCCTCCTCCTCCTTCCTCCACCACCACCACTTCCACCTCCTCCTCCTCCTCCTCCTCCTCCTCCTCCTCCTCCTCCTCCTCCTCCTCCTCCTCCTCCTCCTCAAAGGATGTAAAATTTGTCTACCTCACACAAACGCCAATGAGAGAAGAAGGGAGGGAAAGTCTGAGCGTAATCATATGGAAACAAATTTACATTTAGCTCCTCTGGGAGAAAACTGTAAAGTTTCCTCTTTACATTTTCGATGAGTTCACCGGCTCCGTTTTGTTGATGGTTCCTATTTGGTATTTGGAGAGGTGTGGGAGGATGCATGCTGGTGGGATGGGGTGGGGTGGTGTGGAACTGGTGGGACATGTGTTAAAGGATTCGGAGAACAGTGTTTTAAATTTTGTTTCTATTTTGTTCGTATTATTTTATTGATAAGAAGTCGATGAGATAAAGTCAATTTAGGGATTTTGCTGATAGCTAGTTTTTTTTAGTTTTCTGTAAAAAAAACTATTGTGGCGGCTTTTTTGTGTCCGCACTTTTTTCTGTCCGCCCTCAGATCTTAAAAACTACTGAGGCTAGAGGGCTTCAAATTGGTATGTTGATCATCCACCCTCCAATCATCAAACATTCCAAATTGCAGCCCTCTAGCCTCAGTAGTTTTCATTTTATTTAAGGTTATAGTTAGCCATAATCTTGCTTCTAGCAACGCTATAGGATAGGCCACCACCGTGCCGTGGTTAAAGTTTCATGGACCGCGGCTCATACAACATTATACCGAGACCACCGCAAGATAGATCTGTTTTCGGTGGCCTTGATTATACGATGTACAGAAAACTCCATTACGCCGAAGAAACTTCGGCGCATTTTTTGCTTTTTTTTTTATCATGTCATTTTAACCTGTTTTGCTCGTTCTGTTTTACTGATAAAGATTCGATGTTGCAAAAGTCAGTTTTTGGATTACTGCTAAAATTTTTCTGTTATTTCAGTTAACTTTTTTGAGTTTTGCTTTTATTGTTTTATTGATAAAAAGATGTTGCAAGGTGAATTAAAGGATTTTTAAGAGCAAATTTTTCAATTATGTCAAGTCTATTCTTTGTCAGATTTTTTTGTCTAGCTTGTCCTATTTTATTAATAAGAAGCCGATATTGTAAACTTCATTTATTACTGCTGAGAACGAATTTTTTAATTATATCAAGTCATTTATTTTTTCCTGTTGATTTATTGAAAAAAAGTTAGTGTTATAAAATTCAATTTATTACTTAAATAATTTTTTCTTTCAATATGTTTCTTGGAAGGGAAATGTCACTGTTTCATTTTAGCGATAAGTGCAAAATTCTCTTATTTTTCGCTCTGATTTTCCTTATTGATGAATAAACCGTAATCGGTGAATCTTAAAGGTGATTAATTTTAAACTGCTGGTTTTATTTTAGTGAAGTTATTTCCTTTAATCCATCAAAGGGTAATGTCACGAAGTCAGCTGAGAAAATGCTGTTATGAATACTGTTTTTTTTTAACTGATTGATTTATTAAGGAAACTGTCGTACAAACAGCGAAGGGCAGCTGTTTTGTCTTTCGTGGGGGTGAGGGGGTGGGGAGGGGGTTGGAGGGTCCCTGGGGGGGAGAGACTGAAATTGCGGAACCGAAAGACAGGATAAATGCCAATGACAAGATAAATGCCAAATAGTCAAGAATCACAGAAGGAGACAGTTGAAAAGTGCCAGGAAGAAACAAATGTCTGCTTATGGGCTTATCTTCCCAAGGAAATACGAAAGGAGGTAGAGAATTCTTTGAAGAATAACTCGAGGGTTGGCCTGCTGAATAATATCTTCATTTCCTTTGAAGAGAAGATTAAGAAATTATTCAGAAGGTTAATTCTTGAGTCACCAATTTATACGGGGTAATCGTCGAACACCCGTGACCTGACCTTCACCTCACCTTCAGAGGCCGTCTGGTCTTCAGCAAAAGGGGCAGTAGCGCAGACCAGACAGTGCAGCGTGAAGATGATCTTACCGGCTGTTCACGTGCTGGTATTGCCCTGATCAGCTGTTGGTGCCGCTGGGTAGTCGTGCTGGTCCCTGGTTCACACCTAGGTCCAAAGGCCTTGGTTCACACTACCCGGTACGTAAAGGATAAGGACCGGACCGTAAATGCCAAAATGTTCGCGCCGAGAATCCTGGCCGGCGATTGCAGGTGACGGTCCACTCCGGCGAGGTTCTGGTACGGTAATTGTTGGGGAGTTAAGTTATAGTTTGATTGGGCCTAAGCTGGTCTTTCTCAATAGTGGCTCGTAAGTATGTCAACGTCTTAACGGGAGCAAACAGCGTGTTGTGGACCTCTGGACTCAATAACTAACTGAACCAAAACATTGACGGTGTGACGACAATATCTCAGTCAGGTATTGAGAAAAGAATGGGATTTGAATCTCATACTGACTGCAGAAGTTGACTTATAATCAGTTGTTAAAGACATTATCCTTTCTTGACTTGTGGGAGTGATGTGCGTTTATTTAACTCTCTCTCTCTCTCTCTCTCTCTCTCTCTCTCTCTCTCTCTCTCTCTCTCTCTCTCTGTTTTGATGGCCATACCTGGACATATTTCCTTATGATAAATCTGCATTGGTGCTGTGATAAACAAATGACAGTGATGGTAATTCTTTCCCAGTAATACTACTAATACTATTACTACTACTGCTGTTGCTACTGCTACTACTACTTCTACTGCTACTAGCTGTACCACACTTTGCAGCAAGATAGAACATTTCTCCTCAACATCTGACGCAGGTTTCGGACGCAAAATGAAATGCTGAAATCGTCTTTGTTATTAATGAATGTCATTCTTACAGTGACAAACTGATGATGTCATTGGAGGAAACAGTGGTGAGTGAGTAATCCAAGATTTTACATTCTCCTTGTGCTTACGTGTTCCTTTTTATTTTTTGGTTAATTTTAGGGAATCAAATTAAGAAACGGAAATTGGTTTTATAAATTGCTGGGGTGACGGAATTGCTCTCTCTCTCTCTCTCTCTCTCTCTCTCTCTCTCTCTCTCTCTCTCTCTCTCTCTCTCTGGGTATGCATAAAACGTAGGCAGCGCATGAAGCAATAAGCTTTCCTATATTTGTGACTAATATCCTCAACTATATGTAGTTTTCTCACAGTTTTTTTTTTAATGATTTAATGTCAAGTTAAATCAGGAGCGTGTGAATGGTATTAAAACATTTCCCTTTGGTCAAAATACTGCTGCCACTACTGTGTTGCTGACTGCTGATAACTCTCAACATTTCGCGCAGTCAGGTATACACACATGTGCATTCATTTTTTTAACATTTAATTTTTTTGTAGATACTTACTTTGTTCGGTATTCTGGCTGACGAAAGGTATCACGTTTTGCAGATCAACTCATCTCTCTCTCTCTCTCTCTCTCTCTCTCTCTCTCTCTCTCTCTCTCTCTCTCTCTCTCTCTCAGCGCACACACATACAAACGAACATATGTATACCAGCACAGTCTGTTCTATTTTTGTTACATTTATACAATCACAATGTCCAAGCTCTCTCTCTCTCTCTCTCTCTCTCTCTCTCTCTCTCTCTCTCTCTCTCTCTCTCTCTCTCACAACACATACAAACGAACATATTTACCAGCACAGTCTGTTCTATTTTTGTTACATTTATACATTTTTCTTTCTCTCTCTCTCTCTCTCTCTCTCTCTCTCTCTCTCTCTCTCTCTCTCTCTCTCTCTCATTTTCTCTCCATTTTTTCTTTCCATTCCTTTCATCTCTTTTCTTGCTTTTGATGTTTGCAAATAGAGTCCGCGCGAATATTTCACCTCAATGAGGTGTTGTCCCAACAGTTCGCCGTCTTGGGTGGTATTTGGTAAGCACACACACACAGTTGCTTTCATATGCTGATGCATGAGAGAGAGAGAGAGAGAGAGAGAGAGAGAGAGAGAGAGAGAGAGAGAGAGAGAGAGAGAGAGAATCCTGTCAGCTTCATTGGCTCCAGATGTTGTGGATTGAACTTTGAAGTTATTTTAAGAAAGTTTGCTGTTTTTTGAGAGTTTGCTGTTTTTGAGAGAGAGAGAGAGAGAGAGAGAGAGAGAGAGAGAGAGAGAGAGAGAGAGAGAGAGAGAACTAGAACTACTGTATGTCAGTATCAGGGGCTTCAGATTTGTGAATTGTATCAGGTACGTTTTTTCTTTAACTTTCAAATTGTTTATGGAAGTTCACTTGTTTTCAGAATGGGGGCTGGATTAGTTACACACACACATACACACACACACACACACACACAGAGTGAGTTCAGAAAAGATGACCTAACTCTCTTCCAAAATACCGAGATATAATAATCTGCTGCTTCTTAGAGAGAGAGAGAGAGAGAGAGAGAGAGAGAGAGAGAGAGACGTAGAAAGGCAGTGATAAAACAATTAAACCTGTAATTGATAATAACCTGTTTTCTTACTTTAGCATC
>NC_089763.1:32337777-32360277 GCF_040412425.1 Macrobrachium rosenbergii | reverse complement strand
CAGAAACCTCTCTGATAATCAAGATATCTGATGTATAGGAGAAAGATTGGTGAGCTCTTCGATTATGAGTTGACCTGCGACCTAGAAAATTAGGTCAAGGCTCAAAATATGGGGTTGGGGTGAGAGCAAATGATTACTTAGACAACAAAGAACCAAAATTCCAAGTTTTAACAGACTCATAAGAAATTAACATTCAGCCTGTAAATGTATCTGTGACCTTGAAAAAAAGTCCGAGGTTAAAGAAAAATGTTTTTAGGAAAATATCAACTCCCAAGGCATCCTGTATACTAAATTTCATAAAATTCAGAAAAATATTAGTCTTTCTACTTATGCCCTATGCCCCGTAGGAGGGTAGTGCTGTCAGTGGACCTCATGCGGGCCCTGTAGGCATTACTTGAGGTTCTTTGCAGCGTGCCTTCGGCCCCTAGCTGCAACCCCTTTCATTCCTTTTACTGTGCCTCTTTTCATATTCTCTGTCTTCCATCTTACTTCCCACCCTCTCCTAACAATTGATTCATAGTGCAACTGCGAGGTTTTCCTCCTGTTACACCTTTCAAACCTTTCTACTGTCAATTTCCGTTTCAGCGCTGAATGACCTCATTGATCCCAGTGCTTGGCCTTTGGCCTAAATTCTATATTCACTTCAATTCATTTATGCCCTATGATTCATTCTCTCTGCTCAACGCTCTGTGACAGTGATTCAGAACCCGGGCGTAAATATAACCCATGGGAGTTAAAATTAACAAGGCCAAGAGTAAACATATCACACCTGAAAGTTCATGATTGATTCGGCAATATACTTTACAGCGAATAAATAAACTGGCCGATTCAGTGAATCGGTAAAAGTCTTCACTCTGGTAATTCTCCTGGTAAATTCTCATGGCATCTTGTTTCAGTGATTTAATAATAAATAAATGTCTCTCTGCATGTGTTTTATTGTCTCCATGGTAGTTAATGGTGACATATTTCCAACCATAGGATGACAAAGGAAGAGTTGGAGATCACTTCTCTGTAATCCCTTTACTCTAAATTATGCTCTGTGATCATTTCTCCCTTTGCTATAGGCTTTATGCTCTGCATTTTCTTGTCTATCAGTGCGTGCTCTGTTATACGCCGTTATCTCTCGGCTCTCTTTTCTATGCCGTATGATTTCTTATTACTGTTTGCTCTGTACTGCGTAATCTTTTCTCTCTTTGCAGTAGGTTTTATATTCTGCAATTTCTACTCTCTTGACTGTTTGCTCTTTACGCCGTTCTCTCTGCAAGTTCTGCTGCAAGGTTCTGTACCCTCAGCATCTCTTCTGCATGCGGCATGATTCCTCATTTACAGCAAGCTCTATATATACTCTCTCATCATCACCATCATCATCACGAACCTCCCCTTGATATCGTCTTATTCCTTCCTTTTTTACGATCGGTAATTGCACCGCCTCCATTTCTACGCTCTTGTCGCGTCAGGTATATGTTCGTCTAGTTATCCATTACCTTTTTACGACCACTGTCACTCTTTACGATTGCCGTTGAACTCGTGATAGCTGTTTACGACCGCCATTATCGTTATTGTTTTGCCTCGTCTCTTCTGCTGTCGCTGTCGGAGACGGCGGGCGACCCTTGCGATATGCAATGATAACTGTTCTTTTTCGTTTGCAGTGCTCGGATGTAAGTACGGTAATGCCAGCAGGGTTGCATGCGTGATGGTGCGCGCCCATGTCGTGCGGTAATGGACTTTTGTTTTGGGATGGGCGCGTTTTTCCGTTATTATTATTTTGATGTTTTAGGGTTGTTATTGGTGTTTTTTGGGGGGGGTTTGGTGTTTAGGCGTTATTAATAACAGTTATAGTACCGCTGGTCTGCGTATTCTGGATTTTTTTTTTTTTTGTTTATCACGGACTGTTATAGATAAAAGAAAACTTTTTCTTTTAAACTGTATGTATCAAAATTAGACTGTATGTATCAAAATTAGACTATGTATCAAAATTAGACTATGTATCAAAATTAGACTGTATGTATCAAAATTCAAGGTATGTATTAATATCCATGTAAAGGAACTATTTGTAGAACCGCCGGGCCAGAGTTTTTTTCTTTTTTTCCTTATTTTTTCAGTTTAACCCACGTAGAATCAACTAGACTGACAATTTTTAGTTTTCTGTAAAAGAAAACTATTGTGCCGGCTTTGTCTGTCCGTCTGCACTTTATTCTGTCCGCATTTTTCTGTCCGTCCTCAGATCTTAAAAACTACTGAAGCTACAGGGCTGCAAATTGGTCTGTTGCTCATCCACCTTCCAGTCATCAAACATACCAAATAGCAGGCCCCTAGCCTAAGTAGTTGTTATTTTATTTTAGGTTAAACTTAGCCATAACCGTGCTTCTAGCAGCGATATAGGATAAGCCACCACCGGGCCGTGGTTAATGTTTCATGGGCTGCCGAGAAGATTAATTTTCTAACAGGCTACCAGGAAGAAGCATTCGTGTTCCAGCCTTTAAATCGTGAGTACATTACGAGACGCTGATTGGAAGCTAGATTTGATGAGAATGAGAAGCGAGAGGTATTATTATTATTATTATTATTATTATTATTATTATTATTATAATTATTCAAAGTGGTCAAGTAGGCCTATTCAAGTATAACAAGCCTTAAAAGCCATGCAATATTTTCCAAAGAAGTGTGAACGGATGATGATGATGATGATGATTATTATTATTATTATTATTATTATTATCATTCACACTGATCCTCAATTAAGTATAGCAAACCTACAAATACAATGCAACGACTTGCAAAGCAAGTCTGAACGGATTGTTATTATTATTATTATTATTATTATTATTATTATTATTATTATTATTATTATTATTATTATAACAAGCAACAGAGAGAAACAGTGATTGTGTAAATAAGCAAATAACGACCATTTACAAACAGGAAAACCCAAGCAGATAAAAGAATTCAAACTTAAATTCGAGATCGAGAAGGCCACAGGTGCGGCAACCTTGCAATAAGTACCGCTCCAGAACCGCTTCAACCGCAGGAGCAGCGGTAAGAGTTGGGATTATAGGGATCGCCCTTCGAAGGGGTTCAGACTTCGAAGGGGCTTCCCTGGACAGCTGGGTCCCGCCGAGAGAGAGAGAGAGAGAGAGAGAGAGAGAGAGAGAGAGAGAGAGAGAGAGAGAGAGAGAGAGAAAAGGCTAATGATTGTTTCTTTTCAGGGGAAGATTAATGTTGTGGAATGGAATGGAATATAGGATTAGGCTAAAGGCCAACCACTGGGAACAATGCGGTCATTCAACGCTGAAACGTAAATTGGGAGTAGAAAGGTT
This sequence comes from Macrobrachium rosenbergii, assembly GCF_040412425.1. Taxonomy (NCBI): domain Eukaryota; kingdom Metazoa; phylum Arthropoda; class Malacostraca; order Decapoda; family Palaemonidae; genus Macrobrachium; species Macrobrachium rosenbergii. The sequence continues at coordinate 32,356,960 of NC_089763.1, read as the reverse complement.
TGAAAGATGTAACCTCGCTGTTGCACTATGAAACAAATGTTAAGAGAGGCTGGATAGCAAGATGGGAGAAAGAGAATATGAATGGAGGTACAGTAAAAGGAATGAAAGGGGTTGCAGCTAGGGGCAGAAGGGACTCTGCAAAGACCCTTAAGTATTTATATAATAGTTTACTTTAAATGACAGTTTTTTTGAACAAAATTGAAAATAAAGAAATATAAATTGTCACTGATGATCACACGCCAACAGTCAGTTAAAATATTGTAGCATACATTCACTACACAAAAATACTGTTTATTGCATTAATATATTAAATTGTACAATGATTATTTTTCATATTTGCTGTTAATTTCTTTTTTGTGGCTCTAGTTTGATTCAGACACCTGCTGTTTTACCTGTATTTCATTTTACTTAAGCATTTGCATGTTAATTTTCGAAATTTTTTATTTTCAAGTCGATAAGTCTACATAATTAACGGACTTAATAGTATATGTATATATATATATATATATATATATATATATATATATATATATATATATATATATATATATATATATATATATATATATATATATATATATATATATATATATATATATATATATATATATATATATGTATACACATATTTATATATATATATATATATATATATATATATATATATATATATATATATATATATATATATATATATGTATGTATGTATGTAAGGGGAGGGGGTGGCGGGATTAATAACCCGACAACGCCAACCTCGTCATTGCCTGTACAACATAACTCATGCTTCAGCGTCACATACACATCACGCGAGTCAGAGCAGTGGAAAGAAAATTGAAGCTTAAAACACGAAACGAAATGGATAAAAGGAACAAGGAAGGCACCTTGGGAGAAATGACCCCGTGACTTGAGCCCATAACTTAATCAAAACTTGATCTCCGCAGTGATAAATTCTGCACGTATTCAAGTCCAAAGGACATTTCTTACCGCCCTTGCCTTGTAGCATCGCAGATCTTTCCCTGCTGCAATTTGCTACTTTGAACTGAATTGAATGTAGAATTTAGGCCAAAGGCCCAGCACTGGGGCCTATGAGGTCATTCAACGCTGAAACGGAAATTGACAGCGAAAGGTTTGAAAGGTGTAACAGGAGGAAAACCTCGCATTTGCACTGTGAGTCAATTGTTAGGAGAGGGTGGACAATAAGATGGAAGAAAGAGAATATGAAAGGAGGTACAGTAAAAGGAACGAAAGTGGTTGCAGCCAGGGATGAGGTGCACTGACGGCGCTACCCCCCTACGAGGGGCAATTTGCTACAGACCATCATAGCGGTTTGGTTGAGCAGGCAATGGATCACAACGAGGTCTGTAATCCAGCAGAGTATAAGAGAGTAAGGGAGTAAATAAGGTTGCGTGTCGAGACTTCGTGTTGTGAAGTCTAAGAACGTGGACGCAATACGTCTCCTGGCCGTTATTTACTGATAAGACGAATGCGTGGGTCATTTCAGGGTCCTGCAACCCAGGAGAGACATGGGAATTATTACTTAACCCTTATTTTTCCTCTCTCTCTCTCTCTCTCTCTCTCTCTCTCTCTCTCTCTCTCTCTCTCTCTCTCTCTCTCTCTCTCTCGTGGTTTTTGGACTCAGTTTCTCTCTCTCTCTGGTTCTTGGGCTCTTTTCTCTCTCTCTCTCTCTCTCTCTCTCTCTCTCTCTCTCTCTCTCTCTCTCTCTCTCTGACTCAGTTCAATCATCGAATCAAAACAGTTTAAAGAAGTTGGACAGCTATAAATGGGAAGAGACCAAACAAAGCGAATCAAAAGTAAAAGACTGAAAGTTATGCAGCTGCAAATAAACTTGAGCCTGGTCTGCAGCTTCCTTAATAAGTCTTATACTCTCTTTCTTTCCCACCTGCCGCCAGTTTGATATAAATCTATCAGATTTGCTCTCATTATTCGCTTTGAGTACCTGTAGGTCTTGGCTAAACAGTCAATACCAATTTCCAACTGGGCCAAAAATTCTCAAATTTTTTGGCATCGTTACTACCCCCAGCAGTGGTGTGATAGACCCCTATCCCATTCCTCCTCAGTTTCGTGAAGTTGTAATATAAAGGAAAGAAAAATATTGGAATGCTGAATTTCTGATCCATTTTATATGTAAGAAATTAATTTTACTTTTACTCCAGTCTTAAGAAATAAAGAATTTAGGTTTTAGACATTATTCCTTTGACAAAAAATTAAAATTAAAGCATTGTTCCTTTCATTACAAACTGGAATTAGAGTATTATTTCTTTGGTAATCAATAGAAGATAAAATTTAGCGTGTCTCGTTACAGCCCAGAAACGGCTTTATTATCCCCACGGGGGTAATTACCCCCAGTTTGAGAACCACTGCAATTTAACCGTATGCGCATTGTGTAAACCCCGTGTCTCTTTGCTAAGCATTTGTCGAGCGATTGTATTTGAAAACTGTAGAAATGAAATTAGAGTCACCTTAAGAAATCCGCTGGAAAATCCAATCTATCAAAAGATATTGCATCTTTTTTTTTATAAATAACCAAACAAGAAGAAATAAAAAAAAAACAAAATTAAAAATTATGTAAATCCATTTAAAATTATATATTTTTTTTAATTTATTTTGTCCTGCGAGATACAGCAATAAGAGAAATTAAAACAACAGGATTGCCTTTAGTTTTCTTATAAATCAAAGAGAATCAAAATTCAGTCCATCCCGTTCAATATTCTTGGTTTGATATAACAAATAATTCGATAATCCGTCCAGAAAAATATTAATTGAAAAAATAATATTATTTTGATTAGATTATATTGCTCAGAAAGGCACAAACTACCCCTTCCCCTCCACACACACATCCACCACACACCCTAAAGTCGCCCTCCGCCCCAGATTAAAGAGAGAGAGAGAGAGAGAGAGAGAGAGAGAGAGAGAGAGAGAGAAACAATGGAAAACTGCATCGCGATCATTCGCACGACTGTCTAAAAAAGCATTCGATCGCTTTTCGCGCCACCGCTGAAGCAAGCGGTCAGTGTCCCTCCGCCATTTTGTTCGCCTCCGTACAGCAGCACAAAAAAAAAAAAAAGGATCATGACGTCAGAGCATGCGGCTCATGGCATTCCATGAGGTATTTGCGCCAAGTGTTTGTCGATAAAGCTTGTTTTCCCTTCTGCTCGGGAAGCTGGTTGTGTATAACTCGATATATAAAGTGACGTGTTGATTTTCTGGTTTAATTATTATTATTATTATTATTATTATTATTATTATTATTATTATTATTATTATTATTCATTGAAGTACATGCGATAATTTTGATAAATATTTGTCGCTAATTAAAGTTTTAATTTCCTCAAAAGAAAAAAATAGTGGTTATGGAGGTATTATTATTATATTATTATTATTATTATTATTATTATTATTATTATTATTATTATTATTACAATTTTGATTATTTGTCGCTATTAATTTCATTGAAGTATTATTATTATAATTTTGATAAATTATTATTATTTTATTATTATTATTCATTGTCGCGATAATTTTGGTAAATATTTGTTTAATTTTTAATTTCCTCAAAAAAGAAAATAAGTGGTTGTGGAGGTATTATTATTATTATTATTATTATTGTTATTGTTATTATTATTATTATTATTATTATTATTATTATTATTATTCATGGAAGTACATGCGGTAATTTTGATAAATATTTGTCGCTAAGTAAAGTTTTAATTTCCTCAAAGGAAAAAAAAATTAAGTGGTTATGGAGGTATTATTATTATTATTATTATTATTATTATTATTATTATTATTATTATTATTATTATTATTATTATTATTCATTGAAGTACATGCGATAATTTTGATAAATATTTGTTGCTAAGTAAAGTTTTAATTTCCTCAAAGGAAAAAAATAGTGGTTATGGAGGTATTATTATTATTATTATTATTATTATTATTATTATTATTATTATTATTATTATTATTATTGTAGTAGTAGTAGTAGTAGTAGCAATTTTCAGTAGGTTCATGTCTTCTCCATTATTATATGCTATTACTATCGCCTTCCATAACTCTTCTCTATCATTATATGTTATTACTGTTGCCTTCCATTACATATGCATGGTAAGTTTGCCTTATTTGGGAGGCGTAACGTCTTTAGTGATGTGCTAAATCTTCTCTGTTTTCACAATTATTTATTATTGACATTGGAGAGATCAGTTTGCCATTAGCATGTTAAGGAGAAGCTTGCACTCAGTAAATTTACCCATTCACAAAAAGAAATGACAATTAAGCGACGTTTCATTTTTAGTTTTCTGTAACGGAAACTATTATGCCTGGCTTTGTCCGTCCGCACTTTTTTCTGTCCGCCCTCAGATCTTAAAAACTACTGAAGCTAGAGAGCTGCAAATTGGTATGTTGATCATCCACGCTCCAGTCATCAAACATGCCAAATTACAGCCCTCTAACCTCAGTAGTTTTTGTTTAAGGTTAAAGCTAGCCATAATCGTGCTTCTGGCAACGATATGGAATAGGCCACCACCGTGCCGTGGTTAAAGTTTCATGGGCCGCGGCTCATGCAGCATTATACCGAGACCACCGTAAGATAGATTTGTTTTCGATGGCCTTGATTATACGCTGTAGCGGCTGTACAGAAAACTCGATTGCGCCGAAGAAACTTCGGCGCATTTTTTACTTATCTTTGCCATTTCTCTTGTTTATTTATTACGAATCAGACATGCAAATGGAGTTAAATTCACAATCATACATACATACAAAAAATTACTTTGAATTTACAGTCCCCATCAGTAAACAATGTGTCTCGTATTTTTAGCTCCCCAGCAACAAAATCTGGGAGCGTAGTTTTCCATCCGGTCGTTAAATTCTCACTACTCCGTAGAGGGATAGTGCTGTCAGTGCACCTCATGCGGTGCACCGTAGGCATTACTGAAGGTTCTTTGCAGCGTCCCTTCGTCCCCTAGCTGCAACCCCTTTCATTTCTTTTACTGTACCTCCATTCATATTAGCTTTTTTCCATATTACTTTCCACCCTCTCCTAACAATCGATTCACAGTGCAACTGCGAGGTGTTCTTCCTGTTACACCTTTCAAACCTTTTACTGCCAATTTCCGTTTCAGCGCTGAATGACCTCATAGGTCCCAGCGCTTGGCCTTTGGCCTAAACTCTATATTCAGTTCAATTCAACTCTATCCGACTGCTTGGTCACAAGGCTTCCCTTTTCATCTCGAGTCCTTCTATACGATGTTTAAAGGTACTTCAGTTTTATTTAGTAAAAAAATAGACATACATGCAAATTTTTATATTGCAATAAATATAGCAAAATATGTTATACATTGAAATATTTATGTAAACTAAATGCTAATGTATAATGCTCACGTGTTTATACAAAGCACATACACACACAGGCTGAATAAACATCGATCCGTGAATCAGACCCGTCATTATGCACATTCGGTTCCTAAGCTTCCCTCTTAAGTAGGGAGCCTTCGTGTTCATTAGTGGCTAAATGGAAATGACAGGTAATCCCATCAAGTATCAGCACCAGCACGTTAAGTACCTCTCTCTCTCTCTCTCTCTCTCTCTCTCTCTCTCTCTCTCTCTCTCTCTCTCTCTTTGAGCGTGTATGTGCATTTCTTTTCATCTTTGTGTGTCTCGCTTTAGAGCGTGTATAAGCGTGCGTGTCCCCTTCACCCCTCTCTCTCTCTCTCTCTCTCTCTCTCTCTCTCTCTCTCTCTCTCTCTCTCTCTCGTCCAATGTATGCATAAGTATGTATGTATATATATGCACACATCCATCTATCTAGCTGTATGTATATATATATATATATATATATATATATATATATATATATATATATATATATATATATATATATATACACATACTATATATTTATGTATGTATATATACACATACATACACATTTACATATACATATATACACACACGAGTAAATTCACCCATACGCTCGTTCCCAACACACGGGTTCCCATCAGAGTCCAAACACGTATGTATAACAAGAAATAATTTCAGGTGTAAGATAGTCTGCCTTTGTCGTTCACGGGCAATTGACTCCGAGGATCCCAAGCAAAACGATCGACAGTCAATTGATATCTTGTTGCCCCTGAAGTACAACACAGGGACCGCCAATTTAGTGAAAAAAAAAGTTCAGGAAAGAGGAACCGACCACCTACTATAATGCCATTATGCCAAGGGTTTAGGAAGCAATTTTCTGTTTATTGACTTTCTTAATGCTTTTCCTGCAATTTTGGGAGCTTCTTTTAACCTTTTTTTTTTTATTTCGCGTGCTTGTTCGTCATGCTCAATTTAAAATTAGAATATTATTAGTTTTAAGTAAAAGAAAACTATTTTGCCGGCTTTGTCTGTCCGTCCGCAATTTGTTCTGTCCGCACTTTACTCACCTGTCCGCCCTCAGATCTTAAAAACTACTGATGCTAGAGGGCTGCGATTTGATATGTTGGTCATCCACCCTCCAATCATCAAGCATACCAAATTGCAGCCCTCTAGCCTCAGTAATTTTGATTTTATTTAAGGTTAAAGTTAGCCATAATCGTGCTTCTGGCAACGATGTAGGATAGGCCACCACCGGTCCGTGGTTAAAGTTTCATGGGCCGCGGGTCATACAGCATTATACCGAGACCACCGAAAGATAGAGCTATTTTCGACTGCCTTGATTATACGCTGTAGCGGCTGTACAGAAAACTCGATTGCGCCGAAGAAACTTCGGTGCATTTTTACTTGTGTTTTGAATGTCAATAATTTAACGTAGTTATTTTATGTACAGCAAGAATTGGTAGTTTAGTGTTTGACAGAGATCTTCCTCTAGTTTAGAAGAAGTGAAGTATAATATGGTTGGTACATTACATATAGGTTTATGTATAATTTTGAATTTACCTTATTAGGTTTAAATAAACCCAAGTTTCGAATTGTTTTAGAGATGCACTGGAGATTGGTTGAAGTCTTTCCACATCTGATAGACCGAAGTCGCGTATATCATGCAGTAGATAGATGTGAGAACTCTTTGGCTCATGTTAAGTTAATATATCTTAGTTTATACAGACCACTGAGCTGATTAACAGCTCTCTGATCTATCAAGGATTAGATTTTCAGTTAAGAACCAATTGGTTACCTAGCAATGGGACCTCAGCTATTGTGAATCCGAACCACATTATTTGCTAGAAATTCATTCTATCACAGAAACAAATTCCTCTTGTTCTTCACTGGCCATGTTTTCGAACTCGCGACCAACAGAGTGATAGCTGAGATAACCCGCTTGCCAAAGAAACTTTTGTGCTAATGTGTCATATATTAATCGTATATATACAGGACAACGAATTAGGTACTGATCTATCATTTTCCCCTTATTTTCAGTTGTCTTATTGGCAGCTCCAACTCTCTATGCGATTATCCAGTATTTGCTAAAGATTCATTATCCACTTATGGTCACTGACATGTTTTCTACCCGTTTCTTATATGTATGCGATAAGTTGCCAATTTGTGTTAAGAACGTTTTACTGTATTTGTTATATGTATACTTATTGTATACATGTAACAAACAGGTTGAAAACATGTCACGTCACCTCTTATTCATGCTTGGTTGCCAAAGATTCGTTTTCCTCTTATGGTCGCTGACATGTTTTCAACCCGTTTCTGATATGTATGCGATAAGTTGCCAACTTGTGTTAAGAACGTTTTACTGTATTGTGGACGCACCCTTAGTGTCACCTCTTCTTATTTGGTTGCCAAAGATTCATTCTCCAGTTATGGTCGCTGACATGTTTTCAACCTGTTTATTATATGTATTTGATAAGTTGCCAACGTGTGTTTATGACGTGTTTTACTGTAGTCTAGATACACCTTTAGTGTCAACTCTTCTTCTTATTTATGTACGTTTATGCTTGGTTGCCAAAGATTCATTCTCCAGTTATGGTCGCCGACCCGTTTTCAACCCGTTTCTTATATGTGAATGTAACGTTGTTGGCATTTTTACTATAGTGACGCATCTTACCCATGCTTGTTTGGCATCGATTTATTCGCCACTTATGGTCGTTCACATGTTTTCAACCTGTTTATGTGTATACGGTAAGTTGCCAACATGCAATAATGCTTTACTAGAGTGTTCTTAACCTTCTTATTACCACGCCCTCTAAGACATCTGGTCCTTGACTCATGCTCCCCTTTTCTGGCCTCATCTATGACCCATTCCACTCCCAGATTTAAAGGAAAATAAAAAAAAAAAGGATATTCGAGTTTCGAGGGATAAGGGGCATATATACTATATATATAGACCTATATTGTTAGATATTATATATAATATATATATATATACCAGTGGTTCTTAACCTTCTTATTACCACGCCCCCTCTAAGAGTTGGTCCTTCCCTCCACGCCCCCCTTGCATCTATGAGTAAAATTCCCTCCCAGATTTAAAGGAAAATTAAAAAATAAGAGAGAGAAGGGGGTTTCGAGGGATAAGGGGGCGTGGGAGATAAATAATTACAAAACATGGTAAGCCCAACGAGTCTAACCAGAGTAGTAGACTACAGGACACTAACGTTATAAGGTGATACGTCTACATTTTTTCACAAACTTCTGAATATTAGTTCCTCACTCTTGTTAAGAGAATAACGAATATAATCAGAGAATGATTTATTTTTCCCTAGGGCTGGCGCCTCCCCTGGAAATTGCTGGCGGCCCCCAGGTAAAGAACCACTGCTATATACAATCCAGGGCTTTTAACAATTCACTCAGACCCTCCTCACATTTTTTTTTGGGGATTCGGTTTCTTCGTGAATGTATGCCGCTTTTTTTTTTTTTTACATGGCAAAAGAAGTTGCTCTGTTGTTTAAGATCTTGGCACTTTCATCTGTTATTGCAACTACATCTAGCAAATGGTGCTGAGATTAACGCATTCATTTATTGCTTTGACTTCTGAAGGGGCTGATTTGTTTTTATAAGATTATTATTATTTTTCCCACTAATCATATCTTCTTACTTTTCACACGGACTGAACCATTCTTGCGTATGTAGTCCCTTCCCCCACCAAAAACAACAACAAGCATCTCTCTCTCTCTCTCTCTCTCTCTCTCTCTCTCTCTCTCTCTCTCTCTCTCTCTCTCTCTCTCTCTCTCTCTTCATTGACAATATTTCTGAATATTGATTAACCTCCTGTATGCAGCATATCTTTGCCGATGTGTTTATTCTTAATGCTGCTCTCTCTCTCTCTCTCTCTCTCTCTCTCTCTCTCTCTCTCTCTCTCTCTCTCTCTCTCTCTCTCTTCATTGATAATATTTCTGAATATTAACCATCTGTATTCAGCATCTTTGCCGATGGATTTATTCTTAATGCTGCTTCTGCTCTCTCTCTCTCTCTCTCTCTCTCTCTCTCTCTCTCTCTCTCTCTCTCTCTCTGTTATTTCTGAATGAACCAGAGACCACCTTTAGCTTCTCTTCATTCTCTCTCTCTCTTTAAATTGCAATTCCACTCCATCTTCTTCTCTGCCTCGGACGTCTTAAAAGTCATTATTCTCTCTTTCATACTCTTACAATATTTCTGAATATTGATTAACCATGCAGCATATCTTTGCCGATGTGTTTATTCTTAATGTTGCTCTCTCTCTCTCTCTCTCTCTCTCTCTCTCTCTCTCTCTCTCTCTCTCTCTCTTGATAATATTTCTGAATATTAACCATCTGTATTCAGCATCCTTGGGTTTTTCTTAATATCTGTTTATCCACTTGTCTCTCTCTCTCTAACCATTTCTTTAAAAATAGGTTTTAACTCCTCTATCTTTGCTGTGTTTATTCTCTCTCTCTCTCTCTCTCTCTCTCTCTCTCTCTCTCTCTCTCTCTCTCTCTCTTTCTTTACAGAGACAGATTTTAGCTTCTCTTCATTCCTTTTAAAGTATCTATCTTCTTCTCTCCCCCGGACGTCTTAAAAAGTCATTATTCCTTTGAGAATGGTTTCATATTTTGATATTCTCTCTCTCTCTCTCTCTCTCTCTCTCTCTCTCTCTCCATGCCAGGTTTTTTCTTAATATCTGTTTATCGACTTCTCGCACTAACCATTTCTTTAAAAATAGGTTTATTCTATCTCTCTCTCTCTCTCTCTCTTTTCAGTGACAGATTTTTCTCAGTATCTACTTATCCGCCTTATTGTATGTGCCTTTGAGAATGGTTTCATTGATGATATTCTCTCTCTCTCTCTCTCTCTCTCTCTCTCTCTCTCTCTCTGTCTCTCCCCAATGATATATCTCTCGATATCTTGTCGTACCAACCATGTCTTTGACGATGGATTTATTCTTAATGCAGTTTCTCTCTCTCTCTCTCTCTCTCTCTCTCTCTCTCTCTCTCTCTCTCTCTTTTTACTCTCGGCGTCGTCGGGAGCTTAAAACAAAAAAGGAATTGTTGAAAAGGCACCTCGACATATTCCTCTCTCCCCCTTTTTATTTTTTCGAGAAAGAGAGAAAAAAAATAATTTGTTTTCCATTTTTGTTTTCCATTTTTGTTTTCTCTTTTTCGAAATGGTCGGGTTCGTTCTTGATGCTCTGGGCAATTTTTTGGAGAGTTAAAAATGATATGAAGTATTTTTTTTTTTCTAGAGTCGTTTTGTATCTTTCCGGCGTATGGATTTTTTTTTTTAAGAATTTTTTTATTCTGTGACGTTGAAGTGACGCACAATAGCTCCTGAATGGAAGTGATGTTTTTGTTGTTTTTTCTTGTTCTTGCTCCGGTTGTTTGGCTAAGTGGTTTTCTTTACAAGGTATGAAATTGATCATTCTCTCTCTCTCTCTCTCTCTCTCTCTCTCTCTCTCTCTCTCTCTCTCTCTCTCTCTCTTCCCCCCACACACACACACACACGTAGAGGCACCTGATTGTGCGACACAGCGGACATAAGATTACTTAAAGTTTTGGAATAAGAGTCATTTCTCTCTCTCTCTCTCTCTCTCTCTCTCTCTCTCTCTCTCTCTCTCTCTCTCTCTCTCTAAATTAATACTCACACATACACACACACATATATATATGTATATATATGTATATATGTATATACACATAATGTATACATACAAAAATATATCTTAAAGTATTTATAGAATTTTCCTTTTATAAGTGAGTTATGTTTCTAAATAATAATAATAATAATAATAATATTAATAATAATTATTTTATTCATGATCATATGAATTCTCGTACAAATTGTAGTTACTCATATATTATCAAAATGATAATAATCACCTGATAATAATAACAGCTGTCCTTTAAGTTTACATCATTTATGAAATTTGCTTATTGTAAACGACAGCAATAATAACATTAACAGTGACCAATCTATTACAAAATAACACTAGCAATATTGGACGCTAAGAATACCTCGCTGTAACCATTACATTCCATGTACTCTTTAATGATAACTCAGACACTGTGTGATGGAAAGGTAATGCCAGGAACCAGTGACTCCCGTCGGGGGTTAGTGTCGTCAGTGCACCTCATTCGGTACACTGTAGGCATTACTTAAGGTTCTTTGCAGCGTCCCTTCCTAAGGCCCCTATCCGCAACCCCTTTCATTTCTTTTACTGTACCTCCATTCATATTCTCTTTCTTCCAGCTGCCTTTGCAAACTCCCTAATCATTGATTCATAGTGCAACTGCGAGTTTTCCTCCTGCTACACCTTTCAAACCTCCTTACTGTCAGTTTCCGTTTCAGTGCTGGATGACCTCATAGGTCCCAGCGCTTGGCCTTTGGCCTAAACTCTATATTCAGTTCAGTTCAGTTCAAGAACCAATGACAATTTGATAATGTTTCAAAGTTATGTTTTCATTGGTAGCAGAGGTATAATGTGTTTTGGACAATATTTGCATGGATTTTAGTGATGTTGACCTTAAACTTTGTGACGTTAGATAGTTTTTTTTCTTTCCTGGAGGGGTTGGAATATTGCGAAGACAACGCCGTATCTGTTTCAGGAATGCACCAATTTCCTTTGTGCAATTTTTTCCTGAATTAATGAAAATTGTGAGATACAGGAAATGGAGACAAAATGGAACAGGAGAAGAAGAACGCATGATTTAAGATCTTTTATTTTTATTTTTTTATTGTGTTTTTTATTTTTATTTATTTTTTTTTACCTGGATGCCAACGAACACTTTAGGAGAGGAGGAAGCACGCAGCGGAATGCGGGCATCCGCAAAGGTGAGAATCCTGTGTAGTTCAAATGTGAAATAAGCCTTACATACACGCATGATAATGGCGTACCTCCAGGCATTTGCATTTTTGATTGACTTAATGAGACAGTCTGTATGTAGATTAGAGGATATTTTTATTGAGAAAAGTAGTTAATAGTCCTATTTTTTTTTCGTATGAGATACTGAGAGAGATTGCAAGGATATATTTGAAGAGTGGTAAAAAAATTTTTTGTTTCTCTCTCTCTCTCTCTCTCTCTCTCTCTCTCTCTCTCTCTCTCTCTCTCTCTCTCTCTCTCTCTCATATCTGAATGGTTTTATGTTTTATGTGTAAAGTTTGTCAAGTTTAAAGAGGAAATTATTATTATTATTATTATTATTATTATTATTATTATTCTGTTGAATAGTATTAGTAATAGTGTTTGTAATAGTAGTAATAGTAGTAGTACAATTTTCCTACAAGAACGCATCTTGTAGCTGTGCTCTTTTTTTTGTAGAATGACACGATCAAGTTTTTTTTTTTTTTTGCAGAATAACACGATCAAGCTTTTTTTCTATAGAATGGCACGATCAAGTTTTTTTTTTGTAGAGTGACACGATCAATGTTTTTTTCTTTTGTAGAATGACACGATCAAGTTTTTTTTTTATAATGGCACGATCAGGTATTTTTGTAGAATGACACAATCAAATTTTTTTTGTAGAATGACACAAGTTTTTTTTAGAATGACACAATCAAGTTTCTTTGTAGGATGACACGATCAAGTTTTTTGTTGAATGACACAATCAAGTTTTTTATGAAACCATCAAGTTTTTTTGTAGAATGACACGATCAAGTTCCTTGTAGAATGACACGATCAAGTTTTTTGTAGAATGACACGATCAAGTTTTTGTAGAATGACACAATCAATTTTTTTGTAGAATGACACAATTAAGTTTTTTGTAAAATGACACAAGTTTTTTTAATGAAACGATCAAGTTTTTTTTTTTTGTAGAATCACACGATCAAGTTTTTTGTAGAATGAAACAAGTTTTTTGTGAATGAATCAAGTATTTTTTGTAGACTTGACACGATCAAGTTTTTTTGTAGACTGACACGATCAAGTTTTTTTGTAGACTGACACGATCAAGTTTTTTTGTAGAATGACACGATCAAGTTTTTTTTTGTAGAATGACACGATCAAGTTTTTTTATACAATGACACAATCAGGTTTTTTTTGTAGAATGACAAGTTTTTTTTTGTAGAATGACACAAGTTTTTTTGTAGAATGACACAATCGAGTTTTTTTGTAGAATGACAAATCAAGGTTTTTTTTGTAGAATGACACGGCCAAGTTTTTTTTTTTTTGTAAAATGACACAATCAAGTTTTTTGTAGAATAACACGATCAGTTTTTTTGTAGAATGACACAAGTTTTTTTTGGCAGAATGACACGAACAAGCTTTTTTGTAGAATTACGCGATCGATTTTTTTATAGAATGACACGATAAATTTTTTGTAGAATGACATGATCAAGTTATTTTTGTAGAATGACACGATAAAGTTTTTTTTATAGAATGACACAAATAAGTCTTTTTTGTAGAATGACACAAACAAGTCTTTTTTGTAGAATGACACGACCAAGTTTTTTTTTTTGTAGAATGACACGATCAAGTATAGATGATAAATTTTTGTAGAAGGACAATATCTGCACGACTAAGCTCATAGGATACTAATAAGAATTACAAAGGTCAATATAACAGTATGTTATATCGAACGCAATCGACTGAATAAGCTTTGATCAGCGAAATAGCCTAATCATCTGTATATTAAGTAAGATAGCCTGATCATTTTTCTAATTAGTGAAATAACCTAATAATAATCATTTGGAATCACATACATTAATCATAAGATATTTGGGATATGAGTCTATGCACGAAAATGCGTCTTCATGACAGTTGTCCATTTCATGACCTATTTTAATTCAGTGTAATTTTGTTATTTTAGTAGTGACTAAATAATGTTATATACACTATATGTATATATATATACTGTATATGTTATATAGACATTTAATTTATGTATATATATAGATACGTACGTACATACATACATGCTACGTATATAATAATATATCATACTTGTTATATATATACATACATACATACATACATACATACATACATACATACATACATACATACAGTGGCGTAGCTGTATTCCATCAGTGGGGGCTTAGGTGGGGCCAAGATATTTTTTTGGAGGAGCCAAAGGAAATTACACAAAACTAATGTACCAATTCTGTAATTAGTAAAATATACTTTTCTCGAATGTATATACCAATGTGAATGAAGGAAAATAATAGCACTAGTAATTAGCAAACCTGTATTTGAAATTACAGAGCTCAGTTTTCAATGAATTTTCAACTCTAGCTATATGCAAACGTATCAAACACTGTAAGGGTTAAAATTTACCTACAAAGGGAGTTTCAACTGGGGGGGCAAGGCATCTGGCTGTGGTGTGGGGGGTATCGGCCACCCTCCTGGTCACCCCCATAGCGACGCCACTTCATACATACCATATCATATTTGTTACCTTGTATTGTACCACTTCCAGCTTTAATGTTTGTTTAAAGTTTTAGGTGATTTTTCAAGCGCGTACCAAAGAAAGTGTGTATTGCGCTTTGTTAACAGATACCGTAAATTGCATAATCCGTTGCAGTTTCGTCAATGTACATATTAGTCTTTTTCCGCTATTACTGCTGTTGTCTGAATGGTTCTGTTTAGTTCGATGCTCATATCTATATCTATCTATCTATCTATCTATCTATATATATATATATATATATATATATATATATATATATATATATATATATATATATATATATATATATATATATATATATATATATATATATATATATATATATATATAAAGTATATATAAAGTATATATATGTGTGTGTATGTAAATGACCAAGAGATAACATATATAAAACGAAACCTGTCTCTTACTCAGTCTTACTGTTCAAAGACATGTCTTTTATACTTTGATAAAAAAAAATGTACAGGTCTTTTTGTTGAAATTAGCAATCAACAATGTATAAAAGCCTTGGGGGTCTTTAACCCCCTCCCCGGTGATATATATAAATAGCAGCCGGAGGGTATGTTTTTGGTATTATCGGCTGTTATTGAACTTTTCTTTTTTAATTGGCTCCCAATTACGCGGATTATGAGAGGGAACCAATTAGCGACTAGAATGATTAAGGCAATCGCTATTAACGCTGCTCTAGCATATCAAAGAGAGCACCTGATGGAAAATTGCCTTTGAGAGAGAGAGACAGACAGACAGAGAGAGATCCTCTAAAATGATTATTATAAAGAGAGAGAGAGAGAGCCTACAAAATGATCATTGTAGAGAGAGAGAGCCTACAAATGATCATTGCAAAAAGAGAGAGAGAGAGAGAGAGAGAGAGAGAGAGAGAGAGAGAGAGAGAGAGAGAGAGAGAGACCCTTCTCAGCTGATCGCTCTACGGAGAGAGAGAGAGAGAGAGAGAGAGAGAGAGAGAGAGAGAGAGAGAGAGAGAGAGAGAGAGATCCTCTTAAATGATCATTGTAAAGAGAGAGAGAGAGAGAGACCCTCTCAACTGATCATTAGAGAGAGAGAGAGAGAGAGAGCCTACAAAATGATCATTGTAAAAGAGAGAGATTGTAAGAGAGAGAGAGAGAGAGAGAGAGAGAGAGAGAGAGAGAGAGAGAGCCAGCCTACAAAATGATCATTGTAAAGAGAGAGAGAGAGAGAGAGAGAGAGAGAGAGAGAGAGAGAGAGAGCCAGCCTACAAAATGATCATTGTAAAGAGAGAGAGAGAGAGAGAGAGAGAGAGAGACCCTCTCAACTGATCACTAAGAGAGCGAGAGAGAGAGAAGTTCGTTTATGGTAGCAGATGGCTTTTTAGAGTTTTTGATATTTGTTTTGCCAATGGGATTTTTAGCGACGCAAAGCAGTAAAGTTTATTGAACTATTTTTATTATTTAATATCTTTTTATTATACTTGTCTTAATTGGCTTTTGAGTGACACAGCTGCAATATTAAGTAGCACCCGTTACCGCTTGCACTAGCCGCTAAGGTTTGTTGTTACTGAATGCTCAACCCGCCTCATTTATCCTGGATTGGGCCTGACTCAGGTCCATAAAATCATAATGGCAGAGAATGGAAAATAATTAAAATGGAAAATTCAGACAGCTTATGTCTGCGACATTTGCCGTTGACTATAAGTAAGCTTATTAACGATGAATGTTTGAATATTTTAAGCGGCGTTCCTAATTCATCTACGCATTTACCACTACGACGAAATAGCTTTTACTCAGTTAAGAGGCTTACGTTCTAATCCGAACTGTATTTTTTTTAGTTTTCTGTAAAAGAAAATTATTGAGCCGGCTTTGTCTGTCCGTCCGCACTTTTTTCTGTCCGCCCTCGAATCTTAAAAACTACTGAGGCTAGAGGGTTGCAATTTGGTATGTTAATCATTCACCCTTCAATCATCAGACATACCAAACTGCAGCCCTCAAGCCTCAGTAGTTTTATTTTGAGGTTAAAGTTAGCCATAATCGTGCTTCTGGCAACGCTATATGGAAAGGCCACCCCCGGGCCGTGGTTAAAGTTTCATGGGCCGCGGCTCATACAGCAGTATACCGAGTCAACCGAAAGGTAGATCTGTTGTCGGTGGCCTCGATTGTACGCTGCACAGAAAACTCGATTGCGCCGAAGAAACTTTGGCGCATTTCTTACTTGCTTATATCTAAATCTGTTATTACCGACAGCTGTTGGTACTCGTTAGGACGAGAGGAGATTCCTGATACTTCAATTTTGAATGACTTTTCAATTTGCATTTATTTTTTTTTATTGTTTTGCGTAACTTCCTGTCAATTATATATTATTTTTGAATTGTTTGTTTATTTGATCTTTTCTTTGCTATTTTATTGTAATGAAAATTTCTTTAGCCGTTTAGCCACTTGTAAATCCATTTTGTATATTATTGCAATGTGACGAGCTAGCTTGGTTCTTAACAGTATATTCAAAGGGTAATAATAATAATAATAATAATAATAATAATAATAATAATAATAATAATAATAATAATAACTTCCTTTGCTGTTTCATTAAATGTAAATGATTTTTAATATTGTCATTTACTGGCCTTCCCTTGTTCTTAATAATAATAATAATAATAATAATAATAATAATAATAATAATAATAATAATAATAATAATAATAATTCTTTCAGATGATTACCTCCATAACAACAAAAATCAACACAACAACAAAAAACAACACCGATTGCCCATTTGAGCCCGTTGACTCTCATCGAAATTTGTGCTCATCAAGTTGACGAGAGAGAGAGAGAGAGAGAGAGAGAGAGAGAGAGAGAGAGAGAGAGTGAGGAGATGGGGGTGGGGTGATGGAAATTGAGAGCTCATTCCTACCATGATTAGTAGACCTGTAATGAAAAACATTAAGAGCGCGCGCGCACACACACACACACACACGCACACACACACGCCAGAGCGCTCTCTACAGTAATGCGACGCGTAAAAGCGTTCTTTTATTCTCATATTGGACAGAAACGTCCATTGTCTTTATCGCTCGGTCGCGGGTGACGGAAGTAACCGACGCGTTCCGTACGGTTCCGTCCGGTACGGAACGCGAACGACGCGATGAGTAAAAGAACAGCGGCGTAACGAGTTTGCTTTGATCTCTGAGCTGGACGGGAGTCAATTTATCCCCCGTTGATGGGAATAGAGAGAGAGAGAGAGAGAGAGAGAGAGAGAGAGAGAGAGAGAGAGAGAGAGAGTTTGTGATTTGTGATATTACATGTGTATACAGACAAAAATTATTCTTGATATTGCTGTGTAGAGAGAGAGAGAGAGAGGAGGGGGGGGCGTTGCGTGATATTGCTGTGTAGATAGATAGATAGATGGATAGATATTGCTATGTGTGTGTGTGTGTGTGTGTGTGAAGAGAGAGAGAGAGAGAGAGAGAACGAGTGTTTTTGATAATAGTACATGTTTAGACAGACACAGAGAGAGACAGAAATTGTTCTTGATATTGCTAGAGAGAGAGAGAGAGAGAGAGAGAGAGAGAAGAGAGAGAGAGAGGGGGAAGAGGGTCCGTGATATTGCTGTGTGTAGTGAGAGAGAGAGAGCGTTCGTGATATTGCTGAGTGTAGATAGACAGATAGATAGATAGCTAGAGAGGGAGAGAGAGAGTGTCTTGATATTGCTGTGTGTGTAGAGAGAGAGAGAGAGCACGCGAGCGTTTGTGATATTACATGTGGAGAGAGAGAGAGATTGTTCTTGATATTGCTATCTATACAGAGAGAGAGAGAGAAATTGTTCTTGATATTGCTATGTAGAGAGAGAGAGAGAGAGGGTCAGTGATATTGCTATGATGTAGTGGGATAGAGAGAGAGAGAGAGAACGTTCGTGATGTTGCTGAGTGTAGACAGGTAGATAACTAGATAGAGAGGGAGAGAGAATGTCTTGATATTGCTATGTGTGTGTGTGTGTGTGAGAGAGAGAGAGAGAGAGAGAGAGAGAGAGAGAGAGAGAGAGAGAGAGAGAATGTCTTGATATTGCTATGTGTGTGGAGAGAAATTGTTGATGTGTGTGAGAGAGAGAGAGAGAGAGAGAGAGAGAGAGAGAGAGAGAGAGGGAAATTGTTCCGAGGATTGGCAGTAATGCTGTGTGTAGACAGCGAACGAAAGATAGCGAAGTGAGAGACTGAAACAGGAAAGATGTACCTTTTTGGAAGGTAAGATATTCAGGTGTGTTGTCCAGAGAGAGAGAGAGAGAATGAAAAAAAGAGATAGAGACTGAGACAGACAGAAAGAGAGAGAGAGAGAGAGAGAGAGAGAGAGAGAGAGAGAGAGAGACTGACTAACAGAAACACAGAGAGAGAGAGAGAGAGAGAGAGACAGACAGACAGACAGACA
>NC_089763.1:32312777-32335277 GCF_040412425.1 Macrobrachium rosenbergii | reverse complement strand
ACTGACTGGGCTTCATTGGGAAGCCGGCTTGATTGTGCAGCCATTATTTTAGGTAATTATGATAATTAAGTTTTAATTGATTAAATAGTATGCATTGCCTACTTGCCAAATGAGTAATCTGAACATAAAATATATATTGTATATTTTTTATCTTCCCATTTTGAGATATAATTTTTTTTGTAGGGTCTAAAGGCTACCGCTATACTAATGCATACATACACATATTTATGTATGTATGTGTGTATGAATGGTTATATTTTTGTATATAATTCATCTGTAAATTGAAAAAAATGTGTAATTGCACATTCTTGTTTGTATGTACACATGAATTTGGACATTGATGTATGTAAACTAAAATAAATTTGAGTTTCTGAATTTTTGCAGGCGGGGCTTAATACACATTTCATATAATTATACACATGAATTCGTCTATTTGTCTGTCTATCCATCAGTAAATTAAATTATAATTATATATATAATTATATATATATATAATATTGTATGTATATGGATATCTGTATATATATTGTATGGTGGATATCTGTGTGCAAGCTGTATACATAGGCTACACGTGGAGAAATTTACATGGGGATGTTTGTATCACTGTTTGTATTTACTGATACACGTTGATCTGTCCAAACACATGTGAAAATATGCAGATGTTAAAATGTGCAGTGCACATGTATGAAGTGTAAAGATAAATGAATGTTAGGGCATCCATCGAAATATTCTCTCT
Source organism: Macrobrachium rosenbergii (assembly GCF_040412425.1). Lineage (NCBI taxonomy): Eukaryota > Metazoa > Arthropoda > Malacostraca > Decapoda > Palaemonidae > Macrobrachium > Macrobrachium rosenbergii. The sequence goes on along the minus strand of NC_089763.1, from coordinate 32,334,541 downwards.
CAAATATATATATATATATATATATATATATATATATATATATATATATATATATATATATATATATATATATATATATATATATATATATATACACATATGTATGTATACTTATGTGTATATGTATATATATGTGTGCGTTTTATATATATATAATATATATATATGTATACTGAATATATAGTTTCAAATATTACGACATTTCAGTTCCTTTCACCAAAAAGGACGTTATTCCAAAGGTAAATTAGTATTTCCGTGCAAAGAAAATCATTTGTAAATAATATATGTATAGACATATACATACATATATACATACACATACATATATATATATGTGTATGTATACACGTAACTTGTTTGTGTACGGGTGTGCGCCTCTTTGCATAGTGTGTGTGTGTGTGAGAGAGAGTGTTTGAGCTGTTGAAATGTTTATACAAAAATCTACCCTCTCACTTATTTGTAAACTTAAAGAAGAGGGCTGATGCACCCTGACCTTTTTCCTGACCTTTTCACAGCCGACCTTTCCTGAAGCGGTTGGCTTACAAGTTTAATTTTTAACTAGTAGACGAGCGTTTAATGGTGTGTGTGTGTGTGTTTGTGTGTATATATGTATATTATATATATACAGTATATACACATACACACACCAGTATTATGTGTCACATGTATGCATATAATTAATTATTTAAACTGAATGTATGTATACATGCAAGTATGCAACAAGGGGGATGCAATGGGGAGGAATTAGATTATAATTATAATTTGCGGTTTTAGTCTCTTATAAATATACAACCAATGTATTGGCCACAGGTCTTGAAATGATGACAGATTAACTTCCGTAGAGGCACCTTGGTGGTGAATATTGTACTTGTTGAATCAATTAGGTTTAGCTGTTTCACGTAACTACTTGAGCCAAGATTTTATACTTCCTAGGTCTTGCCCCTAAGATCTGTTCTGTGGCGTTTAGTGAAAACTGGAGTAAGGTAAAGTTTGTGACGTTGGACAGTTAGGTAGAAATATGCCTCAAATAACGGATAAAAAGTAAAGGGCAGAAACCACTGCATCAGAGGCGGAAAGGTTGCTGCAAAGTGCTTTTCATATCACCTACACTGTAAGTGGTGGTCTCATTTGGGGACATTATTCACACGCACATACGTTCATACACACATATTTAAATTATATTATATATATATATATATATATATATATATATATATATATATATTATAATCCTCAGGCACCTCCTTCTGTATACAATAGTATATTATATAATAATAATCATTGCTTTTGATCTTGTCCGCTTAATAATAGATTTTGAAAATTCAACATTCCTGGTAATGATAGGAATATCGTTGTTATTGTTTGGTATGGGCAACAACGGTCTTAATAACGGTATAAAACAGAAGTGTATTGCGTCGGCGCACATTTATCGTGTAATGTCAAAACACTGTAACAAGGCGAGAAACTTCATTGCGGCAATCGTAGAGGTGGTTTGTGTATATTGTCTGTTTAGTAAGGCTGAAAGATCGTTAGAATTGTTATCAGTTTCGACATCACATCATTAATTCAGTTCAATCTGTGTGTGTGTGTTTGTGTGTCTGTGCGCGTGATGATGCTCACACTTTTTAAACAGACAACACACCTCGGCGCCTGCCTCCCTCCTCCCCTCCCTTCCCTCTCCTCCCTCCTCATTTAAACGCAAGTACAGATTGCTCGGGCTAATTGGCTTAATGAAAGCGTTGCATGTTCGCCACCTTCTGGTTTCATCGCGAAAACAGTAGCTTCTGCGGACGGCGGCACCAGCAGCCGAGAGCAACGACGTCACGCGAAGCCGAAATGCTAACGGCAAAAGTAATTCAAATTAGCAACGCAGAGAAAAGTCCCTTCAAAAAGCCGGAAAATTAAAACGAACACATATGGTATCCTCGAGCGCAGAGCCGAGATTAAAATTTCCCATTGTGTTTAGTGTCGTTTCATATGCTTTAGATACAGGGGTGGTGATTATGATCAGAATGGGATGCATCATTGTGAAACAAACGAAGCATTATGAGCACTCGCAGCACGTGTGATGTCGACTGTGACGTTGCCATTTCGTTTGATGTTTTTTCTTCAATTTTTTCCCCTCCTTTTTCATTTGCTTGGTCGCATTAACATAATCTTTTATTTTTGAAAGTTGTTGACATGTTGCTCGTTATTCTTTCATAAAAGGTTATCCGTTTTATCCACGTTAGACGAGCAGACGAAGGTCAGAAAAGTTCACTTACAGCAGACGTAGTAGCCACATGTAACATCATCCGCCGGTGAGCGAAATATTCCGGGGGGTGAATCTATCCGGCAACCGCCGTCGAAATCGAGTTAATGTCAGAATTTCTTCCACCAATCGTACAGTAAAGGCTACGTCTATGCAGCGCCGTCTTACAGTATCAAGAATCTTTAGTACGGAGGCGTTATTATGCACAAATAAAACGAAAATACACAATGTTTTAGAGGGTTTAGATTCGATCCGCAGAAATCCACCGGGAGTGGTGGAAACAGGTGCAGGCGAAGAGACGTGTGGACCGTGACATTATAATACCACACCTCCATAATTGGCCTAACTAGCGGCTAGGGGATTGGGAGGTCTTACGGTGTGTGTGTGTGTGTGTGTGTATATATTGTCTGCTGTTACGTTTGTCTGCGTCCGCTTGCACACTCCCCTTACAACTTTAAGGTGTGTTTGTATATGCGTGCGTTTATGTATGTGTATGCGTGTGTTTCACTCCTTTGATTTAGTCCTTTGCGATAACGCGGTCTGTACATTTTGCTAAGCCAGTTCACTGTTTTTTTTTTATTTTACTTTAACTTTAATTTTGGTTTGTGTGTGTATGTGAATATAGAAAGTTGGTTTATGTGTAAGGAAACGTTGGGTACGTGCGTATGTGCCTATGGACTATGTACACGTTTGTTAAGTTTTTAGCGATGCTTATAAAAAAGTAATGTTTTAAAAGTATTTTAGACGCATTCATGGAAATGAGGCGTAAATGTTGCATACAAATCAGCGGGAAAGGTCGAAGCTGTTAAGATGAATTATTTAAGTAGTATACTTGGCATTAGAAGTACGGAAAGTACTGTAGGAACACTTGCAAGTAAAAAAGTACGTTGGCGTAGGTGAAAGGAATGGGTCAGTCGTTATTTGAGATGGTTGGTTCATTTGGATATATGACGATAGGAGGGAGGTGGAAAGAAAGGTAAACTTAAGGTAGGATAGAATTTTGTGGGAGGTCTTGGGAAGGAAGGGTCTTAATATCCACCAAGCACTAGTGTATGTACAAGATAGAGGTGAATGGAGCTGTAGTGTTTGTGTGTGTGTGTGTGTGTGGGAGGGTTTGATGTGCTGCTGATAAGCCTTTTGTGTTGTATGAAGCGGCTGATGTTGAAGTTTTCTACATAGAAGCTCATCAGGACTGTATGCATGTGTCAGTGACCGTTATAGGTAACGGCTTATTGTTTTGTGTGTGTGTATATATGTATATATATATATAGAGAGAGAGAGAGAGAGAGAGAGAAAAGACAAAAACTGTTCTTGGGAAGGAAACACACAATGAAAAGTAATAATAAAAATATACACTAGAGAAGAATGTTGCTGAGATGAGGATTTGAGAAGCAGAATCAGCATGTATGAGAGATTACGACAGTAATGATTTAATGCCTAAAATAGGCATGACTGTGCTATTGAATATGTGAGAATGACAGCAGACATTTTTAAAGCCAGTGGCTATGAGATATAATGGATGACCCTCGTAGAATTCCCAGTGAAAGGCGTAAGAAAGTCTTTAAATGGCTTAAGTATGCGGATAAGAGGGATCAGTCGTTGCAATGTATGTGGTCATCGGTGCCTTAAGCATCTCATGAGCTTTGCATGATTTGCATTTCAGTAGTAAATTCTTAAATGATAAAAGTTGGGAAGGTAAGAAAAGTGACTGGTTTGGAGAAAAAGCATGGTCTAGGTGAATCGAGAATCGAAATTTAGTTTATTTTTTTTTTTTTTTTTTTTTAGAAAACTTGTGGAAATGGCAATTGCTTTAAATTCAAGATTAAGGGTAGGAGAATCAATGGAAGATTATGTATATCAGACTTCCTCATACTGCTTCATATGTTAATCTGTATAGCATTAGTAGAAGACCGTTAGAATTAGTATTTTTTTCATTTTCAGAATTTGTTTTGGAAAATTTTCGTTGAGTATTTTACTTGTTTACGACCCTGGAATGGCTAATGTAAAAGTGAGAGAGAGAGAGAGAGAGAAAGGAAAGTGACTAATTGACAGACAGGCAGACTCAGAGTAAGTGACGGAATTAGAAAAGGCAAACAAATGGACAGACAACTGAAGAACTGTCAATCCAACTAGACAGTCAAGCACAGAGATTGACAGTTAAAAGAAATCTTTCATCCACCTTGGAGGTACTGAGAGTGTGATACACTGAATATATAATGTCGAATGTCTTAATCATGTCTGTGTTATGCACGAATCTCTGAATGAATTTGCTTCTTTCCTTCTACAGCCAAGCTGTGGAATTCTGTCCAACGATTTTACCTAATTTTTTAAAAAATGAATGAGACCGAGATGGGCGTGATACCCAAATCATATAAAGGTTTTCAAGGTAATTATGTTTACAGAAAATGATCGCTTTCTGAATAGTGACAAATCGCCCACTGGAAAGGAACTGAGATGAATTATTCAACTTTTAAGGGGCATATCCTCCCACAAGGGGTTCACAACCCTTCCCTTGGGGTTACTCTGTCTTGCAGTACATTATAACCAAACCCTACGGTGGATAGTGGAAAGTTTCCGATTCAAGAAGTTGATTGATGTGCTAATTCTTTCTGAGAGTCGAGTTCACCTTTTTTTAGTTTTCTGTAAAAGAAAACTATTGTGCCGGCTTTGTCTGGCTGTCCGCACTTTTTCTGCCCGCCTCAGATCTTAAAAACTAATGAGGCTAGAGGGCTGCAAATTGGTATGTTGGTCATCCACCCTCCAATCAGGAAACATAAGAAATTGCAGCCCTCTAGCCTCAGTAGTTATTATTTTATTTAAGGTTAAAGTTAGCCATGATCGTGCTTCTGGCAACGATTTAGGGCTGGCCACCACCGTGCCATGGTTAAAGTTTCATGGGCCGCAGTTCATAAGGCATTATACCGAGACCACCGAAAGGTAGATCTGTTTTTAGTGGCCTTGATTATACGCTGTGCAGAAAACCCGATTGTGCCGAAGAAACCTCGGCTCATTTTTTATTTGTTTTCTCTTGGTTCAAGATTGATAGCGGGTATTGAGTTGCCAATTCCGTTGGCCTTCACAACGTTCCAGTCAAATCATGACCAGGATATACACCACAGGAACAGAATTCCTCTTTTCAGAACCGCATTCATGACCAAACGAAAATGGAGAAAGTGAAAAAGGCTGAATTAAAAGAACTGCCAGTCCCGTCGGCCTTTGTAAAAATCAGACCAAACCATGACCACAATATATGCCACGGGAAGTCTCTTAACGTGAACTGCATTCATGACGAAACGAAAAAAGAGAAAAGTGAAAAAAACTGAAATTTAAAAGGAACGAAGACACCATATTACACGTCATGATTCTCGAGCCCGGCCAGGTAATGATACGATTAATATGCAAATTAGGGGGAATATCAGACCCGAAGACTGCGAACGCACCGTCCTCGTGCGCGGAGAGTTAAAATTCCCGAAGGAACTCCTCGGCGGTCGTGATTCTTCTCCTGCCGAAGGTATTATTTCTTTGTATTCGCCGGAGTGAGGTCGCGAGATCTGTGTGTAATATGTTCGCGAGGGCTGATTGAAAGGAGAATGGCTTTTTGCTCAGCTGAAATTGAAACACGTGTATCTGGTGAGGTTGTCGGAGTCTGCTCGCATCTTTTATTATGCTCGCTGGAATTTTTTTTTTTTTTTTTTTTTTGCTTTGGTTATGAAATGTTCCGGAGAAATGTTTTGATGAAGTTGTCTTTGTTGTTTATGAAATGTTCCGGAGAGAACTGTTTTGTTAAAGTTGCATCTGTTGATTATGGAATGTTCCGGAGATAAATGTTTTGATAAAGTTGCCTTTGTTGTTTATGTATTGTTCGACAGAAATGTTTTGGTCACGTTGTCTATATGTTGTATATGAAATGTTCAAAAGAAATGTTTTGGTAAAGTTGCCTTTGTTGTTTATGAAATGTTCCGGAGAAATGTTATGATTAAGTTGTCTTTGTTGTTTATGAAATGTTCCGGAGAGAAATGTTTTGTTAAAGTTGTCTCTGTTGTTTATGTAATGTTCGACAGAAATGTTTTGGTAAAGTTTTGTTGTTTATGTAATGTTCTGGAGATAAATGTTTTGGTCAATTTGTCTTTGTTGTTTATGAAATGTTTTGGTAAAGTTGTCTTTTCTGTCGAACATTACATAAACAACAAAGACCACTTTACCCAAACATTTCTGTCGAACATTTCATAAACAAAAATGTTTTGGTAAAGTTTTCTTTGTTGTTTATGTAATGTTCGACAAAAATATTTTGGTAAAGTTGTCTTTGTTTTATATGTTCCTTAGAGAAATGTTTTGGTAAAGGTGTCTTTGTTGTTTATGAAATGTTCGACTGAAATGTTTTGGTCAAAGTTTCCTTTGTTGTTTATGAAAATGTTCGACAGAAATGTTTCGGCAAAGTTGTTGTTTATGAAAATGTTCGACAGAAATGTTTCGGCAAAGTTGTTGTTCGTGAAATGTTCCGGAGAGGAATGTTATGATAAAGTTGCCCTCGGTTGTTTGGTTCAGAAATGTACGTGATATGAATGTTCAGGGTTTGCATGTTTCTTGTTGTTAATGCATCCAAATGTGTTGGTTTTCTTAGTTACATAAAGTTCATGGGAAGTAATTGACAAAAAAAAAAAATTGATATTGGTAGTAGAATTTGAAAGCACCGAACGATTGTTGAATATATTTCAAATTTTTCACGTGTCAATTTTTCACTGTATTACTTGGTTTTTGACTACTACTACTACTACTACTACTACTACTACTACTACTACTACTACTACTACTACTACTACTACTACTACTACTACTACTACTACTAATAATAATAATAATAATAATAATAATAATAATAATAATAATAATAATAATAATAATAATAATAATGAGTTTCTGTCAGAATCTTCATAAACAATCACGTGAGTCACTAAAATGTGGACATACTGTAATTCCACAGTGATGTGTTTGCAAGAATGTTATCTAAAAGAAACGTGAAATTGCATATTTCTTTGAAAGTAATATTCTTCCAAGCCCATCAAGAACAGTTAATGATATTTTGAAATATTCACGAGAAGCGAATACACAAAATTGAGAGCAGTGAGTGAAGTTGAGACGGTTATTTAGTAGCGGAAATTATAACAAAATAGTTAACGGATGGTTATTTCCCGTATAGGGGCGTATTGCCATCAGTGCATCTCACGTGGTGCACTGTAGGCATTACTTAAGGGTCTTTGCAGCGTGCCTTCCTAAGGCCCCTATCTGCAACCTCTGTCATTCCTTTTAGTGTACCTCCGTTCGTAATCTCTTTCTTCCGTCTGACTTTCCACCCCTCTAACAATTGTTTCATTGTGCAACTGCGAGGTTTTCCTCCTGTTACACCTTTCAAACCTTTTTACTGTCAATTTCCGTTTCAGCGCCGAATGACCTCCTAGGTCCCAGCGCTTGCCCTTTGGCCTAAATTCTACAATATTCTGTTCTGTTCAAACGGTTATTGCAAATTGATCATTCCCGTTACTGATTTTGCTGTAATGCGTATGTTTATACGTTATTTTCACTCTACGATGGTTTAAATTGTCTTGGAGAGATTCGGAAGCGAAAGAAATTTTTAGGATTAGATCATGAACCGAAGTTGTTCCAAAACGCCTCTTCTCGTCTTGGGCGTGGAGGAGATGTCTCGAAGTTCTTTTCTAAGTTGCTATAATCCTCGAACTAAATGTTATATCTTTCTCATTATAGTTTGGTTGATAATGAGCTGCTGATAATGCACTCTTTTACTTTTATGCAAGACAATCTTACTAAAACATCAAGTTTTCGAATGAACCTTTGTTTCATATATATTCCAGGAAATTCTTCGTTCGAGTGTTTGCAGTATACCTTTTGTTTACATTCGCTTATTTTTGTGTAAGTTAGTTACAAGTGAGTTTGAGGAATGTTTAGGCATGCATCTGTCTTGCCTTTGGTCAAAGAAAACGCGAAAATGAGGAGTGATGAAAACTAAGTTTAAGGATCAAAGATTAGAGGTTATAAGAGTGGGAAAACAGATATAGTAAAAGATTTCCAAAGCTTTTGCAGGAGAGAGAGAGAGAGAGAGAGAGAGAGAGAGAGAGAGAGAGAGAGAGAGAGAGAGAGAGAAATCACACGAATAGTAATGAAAACAAAGTATAAAGTTCTAGGATTATAGGTTATTAGAGTGGGAAAACAGATATAGGAAAAGATTTCCAAAGCTTTTGCAGGAGAGAGAGAGAGAGAGAGAGAGAGAGAGAGAGAGAGAGAGAGAGAGAGAGAGAGAGAGAGAGAGAGAAACCACACGAAGAGTAATGAAAACAAAGTATAAAGTTCTAGGATTATAGGTTATTAGAGTGGGAAAACAGATATAGGAAAAGATTTCCAAAGCTTTTGCAGGAGAGAGAGAGAGAGAGAAATCACACGAAGAGTAATGAAAACAAAGTATAAAGTTCTAGTTAATTATTAGAAAACAAAGTATAAAGTCACACGAAGAGTCTAAAGGTTCTATTATAGGTTATAAGAGTGGGAAAACAGATATAGGAAAGATTTCCAAAGCTTTTGCAGGAGAGAGAGAGAGAGAGAGAGAGAGAGAGAGAGAGAGAGAGAGAAAGTCACACGAAGAGTAATGAAAACAAAGTATAAAGATCTATGATTAGAGGTTATAAGAATGGGAAAACAGGTATAGAAAAAGATTTCCAAAGCTTTGCAGGAGAGAGAGAGGAAAATTATCATGAGACCATCAAACCACGGTTTAAATTGTTCATGACGTACACATTGACCAACTGCCCAGTGGAGGTCATTATAGCCAATGCCCTTAGAAAGAGAAAAATGGGTATTATTAAATACCCCTTTTCATCTCAATGTATATAAGGTCAACTGTGACTTCGAAGGTCAGGCAGCCGTTCGGTATTAGTGCCAGGTGTAACGTCACAGGTGTTCCCTGGGTATTTTTACCCTGGGTATTTGTACCAGGTGTAACGTGGCATCATCGCAGGGAAGGTTTTTATCCAGCGATCGACTCAGTCGAAAGGTCGACGGAACTGGTTTTTGTGTGACTGGTGAAGTAAAAGACTGTTTAATTAGATGGTGTGGAACTTGCTCCCAAGTAAATTACTGTCCTGGCTAAACTTTTGACCAGCGAGAGAGAGAGAGAGAGAGAGAGAGAGAGAGAGAGAGAGAGAGAGAGAGAGAGAGAGAGAGAGAGAGAGAGAGAGACTGGGATGAAGTGCTTTCAGTCAGGTAAGACTGAATATATATATATATATATATATATATATATATATATATATATATATATATATATATATATATATATATATATAGTATATGTGTATATATGTATATATATATATATATATATATATATAGAGAGAGAGAGAGAGAGAGCGAGAGCTGGCCTGGCAAGAAGCACTTCCAATTGAAAAAGACAGAAGACAGAGAGAGAGAGGGAGAGATACACTTGTAATCGGGTAAGGCTGAATAAAGAGAGAGAGAGACACTATAGCAAGATACTTTTAATCTGGGAAGGCTGAATATGGAGAGAGAGAGAGAGAGAGAACCACTTCAACATTAAGATCCATTTCACGGCAATTACCATCGTTTGGCATAACGGTCAGTCGGAACAACTTAATAACTTGTCAGCGTGTGTCTGTCTCCTCTTTAAGGCGATCGACCTGCGTCGACATGAATCTTTCAGACGCCGAATGAATCTTTCAGCGAGGCGAAATGGCATCGTTTGTCGAACTCAGTTACTCCTAAGATACTCTCTTGTTTTTTTTGAAATTGGAATAAACAATCCGAAATTTTGCTTTTGATTGATTGATTTTTTTTTTTTTACCGTTTTAGTAAGTGTGATCTCTTTTTTTTCTCTATTTCCTTTACCTCCTTTTACTTCTTCCTAATGAACACCATAATATTCTTCGGAAGTTTGAATTTCAAGTCAATGGCCCCTGTGGTGGGCTTGTTCCATATGAGTAGGGTTCATCTTTTGAATGATAATAATAATAATAATAATAATAATAATAATAATAATAATAATAATAATAATAATAATAATAATAATGACAGAAATAATAAAAAACGAAAATAATAATAATAATAATAATAATAATAATAATAATAATAATAATAATAATAATAATAATAATAATAATAGTGTGGATCCAGTGCTTGTTTATGCGATGGTATCAAGCCTGGATATTGTCTCAACCCCGGAGTGCCTCTCTGGACTTGGTTAAACCCAAACATTGCAAAAACGTAACAACAAATCGTAGCGGTCTGGTGCTATCTGCGATTGGCCTCCGAAATGAGTAGCATAGATGTTTAATTACAGAGAGATTATTAAATCTATATTGTAGACGGTTTTTTTTTTTCGAATTCAGTTATATGTCGCATCGATGACATGTGTATACTGAAGCTTCATATTTGATTGAATCATATACTTTTTTTTTTTTTTAGGAAATTAAGATATATAAACTGAATATCCCCATTTTTTAGTTTTCTGAAAAGAAAACTATTGTGCCGGCTTTGTCTGTCCGTCTGCGCTTTTTCTGTCCGCCCTCAGATCTTAAAAACTACTGTGGCTAGAAGGCTGCAAATTGGTATGTTGGTCATCAACCCTCCAATCATCAAACATACCAAATTGCAGCCCTCTAGCCTTAGTAGTTATTATTTTATTTAAAGTTAAAGTTAGCCATAATCGTGCTTCTGGCAACGATATAGGCCATGCCACCACCGGGCCGTGGTTAAAGTTTCATGGGCCGCGGCTCATACAGCCTTATACAGAAAATTACCGAAAGATAGATACATTTTCGGTGGCCATTGATATACAGAAAACTGGATTCTTCGGCGCATTTTTTGTTTGTTTTATTTTTAATTTAATTTTTTTTTACGGAATTTACCAAAGCGAGTAGGCTTCCCTTCCCAAATCCTTTTAAACCCTACGCATCGCGGGCTGTAATCTGCGTTTAATCTTTATCCTTTTCACTTTTTGTTTCTGTTCTACTTTGCTCTCACTGTTAGTCTCTCTCTTTTTGAGTTCGATGTTGGATGGCTGCATGTGATTGATTGACAGGCTTTGGTGACCTGCCGCAGAAACGACTATGCCATTTCAAGCTCATGGTATCTTGGGTAATTATCCCTGTAATATTTAAGTAATATATATATATATATATATATATATATATATATATATATATATATATATATATATATATATATATATATATATATATATATATAATATTTTATCACCTCGTTCCACATCATCTTATTTTATTCTTTACATTTATTCATTGATTTTTATCTTCTGGTTTCATATTCCTTGATCACATCTGCTGGCGATGTCACGCGAGCGAATTTTTAGGAGCCTTTTCTCATCTTGTCACCTAATTTTAGTTTTATTTAAAAGAAAACTATTGAGATGGCTTTGTCTGTCCGTCCGCACTTTATTCTGTGGGCACTTTTTCTGTCCGCCCTCAGATCTTAAAAGCTACTGAGGCTAGAGAGCTGCAAATTGGTATGTTGGTCATCCACCCTCCAGTCATCAAACATACCAAATTGCAGCCCTCTAGCCTCCATAGTTTTTATTTTATTTAAGGTTGAAGTTAGCCATAATCGTGCTTCTGGCAACGATGTAGGATAGGCCACCACCGGGCAGTGGTTAAAGTTTCATGGGCCGCGGCTCATACAGCATTATACCGAGACGACCGAAAGATAGATCTACTTTCGGTGGCCTTGATTATACGCTGTAGTGGCTGTACGGAAAACTCGATTACGCCGAAGAAACTTCGGCGCATTTTTTACTTGTTGTAGCAGGTATCCGTCGTTAGTGGCGAAAATAATTCGGACATGTGTTCGTGCATTTTAATACAATTTTATTCATTTACTGATTTATTAATTTTTTTTTAATAAGTGAGATCTCTTCTTTCCGTATTTCTCTACTTCCTCTTAATTCTTCCCAATGAACACCATAATATTCTTTGGAAGCTTGAAAGTCAAGTCAGCGGCCCCTGTGGTGGGCTTGTTCCACATGAATAGGGTTCGTCTCCTGAATAATAATAATAATAATAATAATAATAATAATAATAATAATAATAATAATAATAAAGTCTTGTGTTAGACGATGCACGACGTCATAAAAGGTTCTCCTGTGGAATCGCCGCAATAGATTCGCCCTCCATTAAATTTATTCATTTACTAATTTTTACCGGTTAATTATCGAAGTCTTCATTTGCCTCTTTACAATAGCGAAGGCTTTCAAAGGATGCGTTCCGAGTTCCGTAAAACGATAATGTTCTTTGGCTGGTTGGTTTAGAATTCGTCCTTAGCTTCCAACCGAACTTCCGCCTTAGGTCGGACAAGTAAATCATTCACTCCTGTCTTCTGAACGTTTCTCTCTCTCTCTCTCTCTCTCTCTCTCTCTGATTCATATGAACGTATCTTTCTCTCTCTCTCTCTCTCTCTCTCTCTCTCTCTCTCTCTCTCTCTAACATGATTCATATGAACACATGAATTCTTGTGTGATTTCTCTCTCTCTCTCTCTCTCTCTCTCTCTCTCTCTCTCTCTCTCTCTCTCTCTCTCTCTCATGATTCATATGAACGCATTCAGTATGAACGCATGATCCTGTGTGATTATTTCTCTCTCTCTCTCTCTCTCTCTCTCTCTCTCTCTCTCTCTCTCTCTCTCTCTCTCTCTCTCATAACATGATTCATATGAACGCATGAGTTCCTTTGTGATTTCTCTCTCTCTCTCTCTCTCTCTCTCTCTCTCTCTCTCTCTCTCTCTCTCTCACACACACACACAGTATGATTCATATGAACACATGAGTTCCTGTGTGATTTTCTCTCTCTCTCTCTCTCTCTCTCTCACAACATGATTCATATGAACGTATGAGTTCCTGTGTCATTTCTCTCTCTCTCTCTCTCTCTCTCTCTCTCTCTCTCTCTCTCTCTCTCTCTCTCTCTCTCAAGACACAATGAGATAAATATATGTCGAATAATGCAGCGAATGACTAGGTGGTAAGATCTTTAAATTCTCTTGTATAACTGAGGCCATATTTTATGGCCTCTTGACTGATCTTTGCAATATTTCTTATTTATATAAGCATTAAAGAGAGAGCGGAAGAAATGCCCGTGTACATAGTTTAAACAGTTTATACGAGAGAAAAGATAAACTTTAGAGTACATGTGATCACAGGATATACTATTAAAGTATGTTTGGAAATAGTGGTAATGTTCAAGGAAACTACCAATTAAACGAAGAGATGGGATAGAATGTAGTGAAAAGAAGGCAAGTATTTAGAAGGGAATAATACATAATACAAGGAAAAAGCACTGATGATTATTTGTGAAGAAATGAATTACAATAGAAATAACGCTACGTGAAAAATTTGCTAGTGAACGAAAAAATATCTGGTCTATTTAAACAGAAGAAAATAATACCGCCTTCGTGAACAAAAAAAAAAAAAAAAATTCTAGTAAAGGGAATAATATTGCGCAGTCAAAACTCTTTCAAAAATATGTTATTTGACTGTACTTGAGAAATGCCATTTAACTGAATGGAAAACGCTATTTCAACAAAAGGTAAAATTCAATAAAGATGAATGGAAATGTTAAGTGACATATCGCGTGAATGGAATAATAATAATAATAATAATAATAATAAAATGGAATAATAATAATAATAATAATAATAATAATAATAATAATGATAATGATAATAATTATAATAATAATAATAATAATAGACTATTTTAGCTAATAGCAATATATATTACGAAAACGCACCAATATTCAACTGAATATAAAAAAAAATCCTATCAATTGAACGTAAACATTTTTTTTCACACTTATTTTTGAATTTGTTATTCATTCCGGAATGGAAAGCCTTCTTCATCATACATTGCAGGCAAAACCTTCATGTAATTTTAAGCTATATCGGCTCACCCAAACTGTCCAGTACTGAAAGTCGCATGAATATGTGATGGGAAGGGAAAGCAGATTTTTTTCGTCGGAGTATGCAAAGCCACCTCACAAGGGACCCTGGCCGGGGGGGTTGTCGCCAATCATTGTCAGATATTTTGTCATGGATGAATATTTTAGGGTAGGATAGGCGAGCTTGTTTTGTGTGTGTGTGTGTACAGTATACTAATATATATATATATATATATATATATATATATATATATATATATATATATATATATATATATATATATATATATATATATATATACATATACATATAAATATATATATATATATATATATATACATATAAATATATATATATATATATATAAATATATATATAATGTATATATACATATCTATGGTATCTTAATTTAAATGCATAAGATTTGTGGTTTATGAAGCACATATGCACGTTTTTCTGCGATCGTGTTATTTACTTATTTAATGAGTTTATAAGCAAATTTCTGACCAAGAACGTTTATCAGATTTGAAGCCGAGTTTATTTTGCTTTATATTATTTATTTACTTTTGTTTCATCTTCATAAAATGTAAACAACTTGTAAATCGTTATAGAATGTTTTTATACGGGGACCCGCGGAACAGGCGAATTACCGTCATCATCTAGGTCATCTTGAAGGAACCCCTTTCGTTCCTTTTACTGTACCTCTTTTCGTATTCTCTTTTTTCCATCTTACTTTCCACCCTCTCCTATCAATTGATTCATAGTGCAACTGCGAGGTTTTCCTCCTGTTACACCTCTCAAACCTTTTACTATCAGTTTCCGTTTCAGCGCTGAATGATCTCACTGGTCCCAGTGCTTGGCCTTTGGCCTAAACTCTACAGTCAATTCAAGAAAGTGGGAGACCATTTTGTTCCACCATGAAAAATAGAGTTAGGAAAAACCTTGAGCCGCTTTCCTTTAACTTCATTATGGATGCAACTTCTAACTTGACGTATGTTGTTCGTCTTAGTCGACAAAGTCTCATTCGGCATTGCCGAAGAAAAGATTGGCAACGCGAGAGTCATTTGTTTTGGTCCGTCGTTCACTCGACAAGCTGCCAGAATGGGGAACTCTCTTCCTGCTTCCTTGTCTTTCGTATTGCGATCTCAACATTTTCAGAGGTAGATTGGTTAAGTAACAACCGAATCGGGAACTCTCTTCCTGCTTCTGTGACTTTCATATTGCGATTTTAGCATTTTCAGAAGTAGCTTGGTTAAGTAACAACCGAATCGGGAACTCTCTTCCTGCTTCTATGTCTTTCATGATGCGATCTCTCGTCATTGTATAGTTAGATGTTTGAGTAACTGTATGTTCATTTAGCGATTCGTACAGCTGCTTATTATTTTTCCCATTTCTCTGTGGTACCATACATAATCTCCTTTTCAATCATGTTACTGGTAAAAATAAAAGCATCTTTAATTTTAGTTTTCTGAAAAGAAAACTATTGTGCCGGTTTTGTTTGTCCGTCCGAACTTTTTTCTCTCCGCCCTCAGATCTTAAAAACTACTGAGGCTGGAGGGCTGCAAATTGGTATGTTGATCACCCACCTTCCAACCATCAAGCATACCAAATTGCAACCCTCTAGCCTCAGTTAGTTTTTTTTTTTATTTAAGGTTAAAGTTAGCCATAATCGTTCGTTTGACAACGATATAGGCAGGCCACCACTGGGCCGTGATTAAAGTTTCATGGGCCGCGGCTCATACAGTATTATATCGAAACCACCGAAATCTAGATCTATTTTCGGTGGCCTTGATTACACGATGTACAGCAAACTCGATTGCGCCGAAGAAACCTCGGCGCATTTTTTACTTGTTTCTCTTATAATTAATCTCGAAATAGGTTTTATTCTCAGTCTATACGATTGCCAAAGGCCATTTTTTTCCCCTCTGTTACTATCTTTTATCGGGTCAAAAGCTCTTATAATTCATTACGCAAATGCCGAAAGAGACTTCGTGTAGAATTCCGAAGATTAAACGCAGGAGCCAAAGTATTAATTCTGATCCTGAATGTCACTGTATATTCAAAGCTGTTAAGCCCAAATCCTGAATGGAAATTCTTATCGAGGCTGGTGGTACACTGTTTGTTTTCTCGTGTGTTTGTGGATTGTTTACTTGTAGGTGTGGTGGTGGTGTGGCTCCCGTTCTTTTGTTTGTTTGCTTGTGCGTCCGCAAGACATTTCAAAAAAGTTAGTGAGGGGTTCTGTTTGCGTGTTTGCGACGAGCTGTCGCTAAGATATTGTTGGAGAATTTGATTAGGTAATTTTGGTCGTTCGTATGTTTGTTTTATATATATATATACTGTATATGTGTATATATATATATATATATATATATATATATATATATATATATATATATATATATATATATATATATATATATATATATATATATATATTATGTATTTATGTGTGTATATATATATATATAAATTTTATTAAATATACATATATATATTATATATATAATAAATATACATGTTATATTATATATATATATATATATATATATATATATATATATATATATATATATATATATATATATATCTTATCACACTGTGATTTATGTACAATCATGAAGCTACAAATGTCGACTGGAGTCGCTGGATAAGTATCTGTGTGGAGGATCGAGACCCCTGCAGTACCAATCCATTTATCACTTATAAATTCCCCTTCGGTGATAATGCCCCATCTGGGATATTCCTGAGGTAGCGTGAATTTGATATTAAATTTGTAGCTTCATGAAATTTGTAGCTTCATGATATATATATATATATATATATATATATATATATATATATATATATATATATATATATATATGTGTGTGTGTGTGTGTGTGTGTGTGTATGTATTTGTTTTTTTCAGGTCCTGGTTACGAGTATATCGACAGTCGATCCGATTTTAAAATTGATTCATACGTGCCCCTATACATTTTCACTCTTGTTCCAAAAACTTAACATTGAAATTTGGTAGGTTTTGGGGGAGCTATGGGCCAAGGAGTTTATTCGATTTTGAGACCGGACTTGTGGGGGCGGGTCAGTTCAAGGATTTTTTATTCAATTTCCGTTAGCTTGACAACATTCGGCAATTCTATTCTCCTCCAGAATATACGCCATAGTCTGGATGGAGATCTGGAATCGTATGACCTCCAGACAACAAGTTTAAGGTTTTTAATTAATGGAATTTATTGAATTTTATTGTCGTCAGCTATTAGAGAAAAATTCCCTGTTGTTCATTTGAGGAATGGGAATTTTTCTTGCGTCGATTTAAAAGGTAAATTCTCGTGACGTTGTTTGGAAAGCAAAAATTGTCTTGGCGTTCAAGAGAATAAATTCCCTTCACGTTGATTTTAAGAGAATAAATTCCCTTGGCGTTGATTTTAAAAGGATAAACTCCCTTTGTATTGTTTTTTTAAGAATAAATTCCTTTGACCTATTTTCGAAAGGATGAATTCCGTTGACGTGGTTTTGAAAAGGGCAAATTCTGGATGAATTCCCATGTCATTATTCGGATAAAAATACAATCCTTTAGTGTCGATGAAAAAGCTATGTACTCTTGGCGTTTTAGAAAGGGTAAATTCTGTTGGCGTTGATTTTAAACGGATAAATTCCCGTGGTATTGTTGTTAAAAGAATAAATTTCGTTTTGTGTTGATTTTAACTGGATAAATTCTCTTGGTTTTGTTTGTTTAAAAATAAATGCGTTGATTTCAAAAGGATAAAGTCTCTTGACGTTGTTTTTCTGCGGAAAATTCCTTTGGCGTTGATTTTGAAAAATAAATTCCCTTGGCATTGGTTCAATAAAAAGAAATTCCTTCGGCGTTGATTTTAATAAGGATAAATTCCTTTGGTGTGGCTTTCAAGGATAAATTCCCTTGACGCTGTTTTGGGGATGGTAGTTTCCCTTGGCGTTGATTTCATATGAATAAATTCCCGCGGTACTGTTGTTATAAGAATAAAGTCCTTTGATGTTCGTTTCAAAAGGATAAATGCCGTTGACTTTGCTTTGAAAAGGATAAATTCCCTTGACTTTGTTTTGAAAAGGATAAATTCCCTGGACTTTGTTTTGAAAAGGATAAATTCCCTGGACTTTGTTTTGAAAAGGATAAATTCCATGGACTTTGTTTTGAAAAGGATAAATTCCCTGGACTTTGTTTTGAAAAGGATAAATTCCCTGGACTTTGTTTTGAAAAGGACAAATTCCCTTACTTTGTTTTGAAAAGGAATATAGTCCCTTGACTTTGTTTTTAAAAGGACAAATTCCCCTGCCTTCTTTTTGAAAAGGAATAAATTCCCTTGGCTTTGTTTTGAAAAGGATAAATTCCCAGGGAGCTGTTTTTAAAAGGTGTTAAATGATTCGGAGCGAATTTATTTTCGCTTTGTCGGAGGTTTGCACTCCGAACGCTTTCTAGCTTATTGTTCTTTGTTCTGGTGTTTTTCTTTGCTTCCTTTGTTTACCCTGTTTGTTTGTTTGTTTGTGCATGTTTACCAGATGCTCCTTTGTTAACCCGAGTGAGTGATGTGGTTCTTTGCGCCACTGTTTGTGCAGTAAACAGGTTGTGGTGAATGTACTGATAAAATGATTATTAAGTTTTGCGTAGTTTCTTATGCACACTATGAAATGTTTAGTTATATATAATATATATATATATATATATATATATATATATATATATATATATATATAAAATATATATATATATGTATTTTGTATGTATTATATATATATATATAAATAAATAAATATATATATATATATATATTAAAAATATATATATAATATATAAGAATATATATATATATATATATGTATGTATGTATATATGTATGTATGTATATATATATATACATATACATATATATATACATATATTTACCCCACATATATTATATTTTATATATATAATACGCACACACACGTATGCAAGTATGTATGTATGTAAGCGTGTGTATGTCTTACGGGTGATAAAATCAAGCGCCGTTTTTGTCAATGGGGAAGGGTCGCTTATACATTCGCATTCAGCAGTGTTGTTTTGGCCGCATGCAAATCAACCGGTCTTCCTTATTAGCGCTGATAGCCGTTCCAAAAGTCTCATTTTTCAGTGTGTGTGTGTGTGTGTGTGTCTACTCTCTCTCTCTCTCTCTCTCTCTCTCTCTCTCTCGGGTGGGTGGAGTGCGGTGTTCTCCACCCTCTTTGTACACGATACGTCCACACTCTCTCAGACTCGCCTTCTCCCTCCCACATCATCCCCCCTCCCCCACCCTATTCCAGCCTTCCAGTGACGCACGCACACACACACACACACACACACACACACACACACACACACACACACACACACAAAAAGGCATCTCTGTATCTACTTTTGTTCCCTTGGCTAGCAGAAATAACAGAAGTACATTTTCTTTTTTTTTCTGTGAGCCATCTGTGTTCCTGCCATATTCGTTGGAAGCTTGAATTTCAAGTCATTGGCCCGTGTGGGCCTGTTCCATATGAATAGGATTCGTCCTCTGAGTAATAATAATAATAATAATAATACCGTCGGTATGTGGTTCGTCTTTCCATTGATAATAATAATAATAATAATAATAATAATAATAATAATAATAATAATAATAATAATAATAATAATAATAATACTTCTGCTATCTGTGGTTCGTCTTCCGTGGTTATTAAAAACACATAGATACTGATTTGTTTGTATTTTTTTTCCTGTGGTCAACACAACCTCGCGTAATTAAACTGTATATCGAATGACATACCCCATCTCTTCCCCGTACCCTAAGTGAACCCAAGCTTTGAAATTACAACTTCCATCTTCCATCCATCAACGCAAAGAGATCGTCTTTATGCCACTGTAGTTTTCTTTCTAGCACACCCGAACAAAGTGGCGGTTCCTACCTCCTTTTCATCATATCCTCTGTAAACAAGCGGTCCCACAAACCGTTTTTGTTTGTAATTATTCCATTCTCATACTCTCATCTCACACATACAGCCATATACATAGGTATGGTCATAGATGGCTTCCATTTTTTTTTTTTTTTGCAGAAACAAACTAATGAGAAAAATCATGGTTATGTTCTAGATGTACTTTGTCAATTTTTCACCAACAGACACAAACGAGCGCGCTCGCACACGCGCACAAACTACCTTATATTTCCCACCTTGCTCTGGCTATACAATAACACATCATTCAGAACCTCACGGCTTCCTTTTATTCTCCTCCTCTTCAAATTCCTTTCACTTCCTCCTCCTCCTCCTCCTCCTCCTCCTCCTCCTCCTCCTCCTCCTCCTCCCATTTTTACTCTCGTCCTCATTTTATCCAGCGCATGTACCGCTTTCCTAAAAAGTTTCTTCTTCCTTTCTTCTCACTTATTGTTCTCCTTCCTATTTCTCCTCCTGTTCTTCCTCACCAACATCTTCTCCTCCCTCCCTATTCCTCTTCCCCTTCTCCTGCTTCTCTTTCCCCCCCTCATCTTATTCCCTTCTTCAACCTTCGCTACTTGTCCTCCTGCTTGTACTTCACTTTCCTCCTCCTCCTCCATCCTCGACATCCTCTCCTCTCCTCTTCTTTTTCCTCCTCCTCCTCCTCCTCCTCCTCTTCTTCTTTCCCCTCCTCCTCCTCCCCTTCCTCTCCTCCTCTTCTTTCCCCTCTTCCTCCTCCTCTCCCTCTTCTCCTCTCTCCCCTCCTCCTCCTCGTCTCCTCTCCCCCTCCTCCTCGTCTCCTCTCTCCCCTCCTCCTCCTCCTCTTCCTCATCGTCTCCTTTCTCCCCTCCTCCCCCTTCTCCTCCTCCTCTTACGCATCGTCTCCTCTCCCCTCCTCCTCCTCTTACTCATCGTCTCCTCTCTCCCTTCCTCCTCCTCCTCCTCCTCCTCCTCCTCCTCCTCCTCCTCCTCTTCCTCCTCCTCCCAGCACCGGAGCCTGAGAGCCACCTTTCTCCACCTCCGCCTTCATTCCAGCGTTCCTGACCTTATGGCATCCGAGCTATGACACCCGTCATCATCATCCATTCGTTCTGGGGTTTAAAGGTGTGCGTGTGTATGTGTGTATGTTAGTTTGTGTTCTGGCAGTTTGAATAATTTTTCTGGCGTTTTTACCCAATCTCCCTTTCGACTCTCATGCCGCATAGCTTATGCAGGTATGGTATATGTGTTTGTGTATGCGTGTGTATGTGTATATATATATATATATATATATATATATATATATATATATTATACAGTATATATATATATGTATATGTGTATGTATATATGCAGATGTAAAAGACGTAGATACGATAGAATATGTTTTGTAAGAACGGTTTTCCATATGCTTTTATACTGTTGTGTCAAACATTCATTTCATTTGACAAATAAGTGAACCAGAATTGCAGATCACATCCACAGATGTTTTGTATGTATTCTAATATTAGAATAGAGATCCTTAAGTACATAAATTCGTCTCATGAGAATAGATTACGTTCGCTTCAGTTCGAACTGTTGGTAAATGTATTTGCTGTTATT
>NC_089763.1:32297777-32305277 GCF_040412425.1 Macrobrachium rosenbergii | reverse complement strand
TCCACTTGCTCGGCGCGAAATTCTAGTAAATAAAAGCTTCGGATTTCTCTCTCTGCCTCCGGTCTTCCTGATTATTTCTTTAGCCTCCCTGTGTTTGTTTTTTTAAACATTTAATTCTCAGTTAAATAAAGAACGTTTCACTCTTTCGATGATGCTCGATGCGGCTTGGTAACCGTCGCTTTTGCGATGCCTGTGTAGAAACTGCAAATGACTTTGTGACTTCGAATTGATGCCGACAGACATTTTGATCAATCTTCCAACTAAAGGTATATATATATATATATATATATATATATATATATATATATATATATATATATATATATATATATAAAGTGTATATGTGTGTATATATATATATATATATATATATATATATATATATATATATATATATATATATATATATTTATATTCTTACTTCATGTTCATGTAGAAGGCTACGAGAGGAGGACATCTTTTAGTGTATGTTTTGCATAGAACAGGCCTAGAGGATAAGCAAGGGAAAATGGAAAGTGTTTTAATTCAGAGTTAATAGATATACCCTACCGTTTCAAGAGCCAAGTTGTTATGGTAAAGAGTTTTTTTTTTTTTAGCCTAGACACACTCGCTGGCAATGTTACGGTATTATCATTCCATTAATTTGTATTTGATGGCAGTTGAAATGTCTTTTGATATTCTCGCTGGTACCCGCAAAGAGAAACTGGGAAATATGGCATCATCTTCCGAAGGATTAGTCAAACATTATTTCTCGAACGTAGACCTGAAAATGAAGAAAGAATTAATAATTTGACGAAATGAATCTAAAATGAGGAAATGTTACTGAAATAGCATACAGTATAACTTTCAACATAACCTAACCTACGGCGTAACGTTCTGCCCAGTATATCTTACTATTGCTGTAGAAATAATCATTGTTATTATCAGGGACCAATCTGAGAAATCCCGTAGGGAGACAGTGCCGTCATTGCACCTCATGCGGTGCACTGCAGGCATTACTTAGGGTTCTTTGCAGCGTGCCTTCGGCCCCTAGCTGCAACCCCTTTCGTTCCTTTTACTGCACCTCCTTTCATATACTCTTTCTTCCATCTTACTTTCCACCCTCTCCAAACAGTTGATTCATAGTGCAACTGCTTTGAGGTTTTCCTCCTGTTACACCTTTCAAACTTCTACTGTGAATTTCCGTTTCAGCGCTGAATGACTTCATAGGTCCCAGTGCTTGGCCTTTGGCCCAAATTCTATATTCAATTCAGTCAGTTCAATCTGAGAAAAGCGTTTAATACGGTCATGACACTGTTGACAAATTTCTAAGGTATGCAAGGTCTAGTATTTATTATTGGGCGTTTCGCAAAGAGCGTAAATGATGCTTCTGTATTTTGTTACATTATATATATATATATATATATATATATATATATATATATATATATATATATATATATATATATATATATATATATATATATATATATATATATATATACACATATGTATATATATATATATATATATATATATATATATATATATATATATATATATATATATATATATAATTACCACGGACCTTGATCACATACGATATCGCTTGAAGACTGTAATTCACGTCTTTAGTGACAAATATAACGGAACATGTACCAACCAAATCATATATTCACTTCCCAGAACATCCTGTTCGTTAAGTAATCGGTACTTGGGACCTCCTACAAAAAAAAAAAAAAAAACGTATCATGTATGATCTTGCACGTACGGGTCTGATATTTTTGACAACTTTTTAACTATATTTACATACAGCACATGTTCGGGCATATATTGTATATATTTGTATAAATGTATATATATTTGTATATTATTTGTATAAATGCACAATTTCACTCGAGATATACCGCACGGGCAAAATTATTATGAGGCTAAGAGGTCGTATGTGCATGAGATGTTTATGAAAAAGAATCTCTCTCTCTCTCTCTCTCTCTCTCTCTCTCTCTCTCTCTCTCTCTCTCTGTTTTATTCTTCGTCTATCGCAAACTTGCTTTAATGTCTGTAAAGACTATTTCTGAAGTGTATTTTCGTCGCGACTGACATCATTATTTTGTTGACTAGAATTCTTAAATGTTTCAGAAGAAATGAAACATTTAGAATTCTTAAATGTTTCAGAAGAAATGAAACATTTAGAATTCTAAATGTTTCAGAAGAAATGAAGAATTTAGAATTCTAGATGTTTCAGAAGAAATGAAACATTTAGAATTCTAGATGTTTCAGAAGAAATCAAACATCTAGAATTCTTAAATGTTTCAGAAGAAATGAAACATTTAGAAATTCTAGATGTTTCAGAAGAAATGAAACATTTAGAATTCTAGATGTTTCAGAAGAAATCAGACATCTAGAATTCTTAAATGTTTCAGAAGAAATGAAACATGTAGAATTCTAGATGTTTCAGAAGAAATGAAGCGTTTAGAATTCTAGATGCTTCAGAAGAAATGAAGCATTTAGAATTCTAGATGTTTCTGAAGAAATGAAACATTTAGAATTCTAAATGTTTCAGAAGAAATGAAACATTTAGAATTCTTAAATGTTTCAGAAGAAATGAAACATCTAGAATTCTTAAATGTTTCAGAAGAAATAAAACATCTAGAATTCTTAAATGTTTCAGAAGAAATGAAACATTTAGAAATAGATGTTTCAGAAGAAATGAAGCGTTTAGAATTCTAGATGTTTCTGAAGAAATGAAACATTTAGAATTCTTAAATGTTTCAGAAGAAATGAAAACATTTAGAATTCTTAAATGTTTCAGAAGAAATGAAACATTTAGAATTCTTAAATGTTTCAGAAGAAATGAAGCATTTAGAATTCTTAAATGTTTCAGAAGAAATGAAGCATCTAGAATTCTTAAATGTTTCAGAAGAAATGAAACATTTAGAATTCTAGATGAGAAAAATAAAGCATTTAAATTTAAATGTTTCAGAAAAAATGAAGCATTTAGAATTCTAAATGTTTCAGAAGAAATGAAACATTTAGAATTCTAAATGTTTCAGAAAAAATGAAGCATTTAGAATTCTAGATGCTTCAGAAGAAATGAAGCATTTAGAATTCTAAATGTTTCAGAAAAAATGAAGCATTTAGAATTCTAGATGTTTCAGAAGAAATGAAACCATTTAGAATTTTAAATGTTTCAGAAGAAATCAAACATTAAGAATTCTTAAATGTTTCGGAAGAAATAAAACATTTGCCATACTAAAAGTTTCAGAAGAAATCAAACATTTAGGATTCTTAAATGTTTCAGAAGAAATTAAACATTTACTTCTGAATGTTTCAGAAGAAATCAAACATTTAGAATTCTTAAATGTTTCAGAAGAAATCAAACATTCAGAATTCTTAAATGTTTCAGAAGAAATCAAACATTCAGGAGGATAACCAAACGTTTATTAAAGAAGTCGTAGAAATTAAATCCTTCCTCGAACGATAAAGCATTTATGTTGAATATACCTGAAGCAGAAAATGTCAACCCAGCATTTTTAGTAAATAATTAGATTGCAAAATGCATTTAGATGACAAATATTGAGAAGCTAACCAGAAATTATTGCGTCATTGTTATTAATTATGGATATCAATTATGCGTAAAAACCCGGCATCTGAGTATTGCTTTGCGCTTTATTAATAGCCGCCGCTTGATTGCGTCATCAAGAGATGCGTGATTGCGTCATCACGCCGACGGAAATTAACACCACCTCACAGTAGTTCCTGTCACCGATGTTAAAAACTTTGGGTTGCTCGTTTTGTACCCACAATAGTTTTCGCAGCTCTCGTTGATAATGTTTCCCTGCATTTTATTCTTATTTCAGATACATTTTCTTCAAATGCGGGAGATTTCGAAAATGCGGAGAATGAACAAATGAATAGTGACTAATGACTTGCGCACAAATCGTTAAGTTGAAATACCTTTTTCGATATCTACTGTAGTGACAAATTAAAGGTTTTCTTTTAAAGTTATCTTTATTTTTATTTAGCAGTCTCTCTCTCTCTCTCTCTCTCTCTCTCTCTCTCTCTCTCTCTCTCTCTCTCTCTCATACATGGTTATGCTATTCTGTTGTTCATGCTTTCTTTGCAAATTCATGGTCTTGTATCCCATTCTGTATGAATCATTGCTCGTATTTGAGGGATGCATCACTCAATTAACCGCATCCAGTTTGTGTGTGTGCTTGCGTGCGCAAGCATGCTAGTGAAAGTGCATTTATACCACAATAAATAGTACCGATTCATGAAGCATATTTCCATTTAATTTAGCTAACGTAGATTTATAATACTGGGTCATAAGAGCTATTTACAAATACTCTCATCTTTCGGGCTCTTTTCAACATTTGTATATATATTAGCATTTATAATATTGGTCCCTAAGAGCTATTTACAAATACGCTTGCCTTTTGGGCTCATTTCAACATTTCCATTTATATTAGCATCTATATAACATTGGTTCTTGAGAATTATTTACAAATTCTGTCGTCTTTTGGGCTCGTCTAAACACTTCCATTGATATTTAGCATTTACAATATTAGTCCCTAAGAATTTTTTAGATTCTATCGTCTCTTGGGCTCTTCAACATTTCCATTTATATTAGCATTTACAATATTGGTTCTTGCGAATTCTTTAAAAATTCTATCGTCTTTTGGGCTCCTTTAAACATGTCCATATATATAAGCATTTACCACAGAGTTATTTCCAAATTCTATCGTCTTTTGGGCTCTTCAACATTTGCATTTATATTAGCATTTATGATATTGGTTCCTGAGAATTGCTTACAGATTCTTTAGCCATTTTGGCTCTTTCAGTATTTGCATTTATAATATTGGTTCCCGAGAATTATTTACAAATTCTATCGTCTTATGGGCTCTTCTCAACATTTGCATTTATATTAGCATTTATAATATTGGTTCCTGAGAATTGCTTACAGATTCTTTCGCCATTTTGGCTCTTTCAATGTTTGCATTTGTATTAACATTTATAATATTGGTTCCCGAGAATTATTTACAAATTCTGTCGTCTTTTGGGCTCTTCTCAACATCTGCATTTATATTAGCCTTTAGAATATTGGTTCCCGGGAATTATTTACAAATTCTATCGTCTTTTGGGCTCTTCTCAACATTTGCATTTACATTAGCATTTATGATATTGGTTCCCGAGAATTATTTACAAATTCTATCGTCTTTTGGTTCTTCTCAACATTTGCATTTACATTAGCATTTATGATTTTGGTTCCTCAGAATTATTTACAAATTCTGTCATCTTTTGGGATCTTCTCAACATTTGCATTTATATTAACATTTATAATATTGGTTCCTGAGAATTATTTACAAATTCTATCGTCTTTTGGCTCTTCTCAACATTTGCATTTATATTAGCATATATGATATTGGTTCCTAAGGGTTATTTCCAAGTCCTTTCGTCTTTTGGGCTCTTCTAAACACTTCCATTGATATTAGCATTTATAGTATTGGTTCCTGAAAATTATTTACAAATTCTGTCGTCTTTTGGACTCTTGTCAACAGCATTTATATTAGAATTTATAATATTGGTTCTTGAGAATTATTTACAAATTCTATCGTCTTTTGGGTTCTTTTCAAAATTTGCATTTATGTTTGCTTTAGTATTTGTTCCTGAGAATTACTTACAGATTCTGCCGTCTTTTGGGCTCTTCTAAACATTTCCGTTGATGTTAGCATTTTCAATATTGGTCCCTAAGTTCTGTCGTCTCTTGGACTCTTCAACATTTCCATTTATATTAGCATTTTTAATGTTGCTTCCTGAGAATTACTTTTTAAATATTTCCATTTGTATTAGCCTTTATAATATTGGTTCCTTAGAATTATTTGCAAATTCTGTCGTCTTTTTGGGCTCTTCTAAACATTTGCATTTATATTAGCATTTATGATATTGGTTCTTGAGAATTATTTTAAAATTCTATCGTCTTTTGGACTCTTCAACATTTACGTTTATATTAACATTTATAATATTGGTTCCTGAGAATTATTTACAGTTTCTTTCGTCTTTTGGGCTCTTTTAAACATTCCCATATACATAAGCATTTATCACAGAGTTATTTCCAAATTCTATCGTCTCTTGGGCTCTTTTAAACACTTCCATTGGTATTAGAATTTATAATATTGGTTCCTGAGAATTTTTATCTTCTCTGGGGCTCTTTTAAACGCTTCCGTACATATTAGCATTTATGATATTGGTCCATAAGAATTGTTTACAAATTCTATCGTCATTTGGGTGGTTCTAAACACTTCCATTGACATTAGTATTTACAATATTGGTCCATAAGAATTTTTTACAGATTCTATCGTCTCTTGGGCTCTTCAACATCTCCATTTATATTAGCATTTATAATATTGGTTCCTGAAACTATTTACAAAATCTATCGTCTTTTGGGCTCTTTCAAACATTTCCGTACATATTAGCATTGATGATATTGGTCCCTAAGAGTTATTTACAAATACGTTCGTCTTTTGGGCTCTTCAACATTTGCACATATATTAGCATTTATAATACTGGTTCCTGAGAATTATTTACAGTTTCTTTCGTCTTTTGCGAACTTTTAAACTAGGAAAAAATGACTGTTGTTTGAAACTGCCGTGGCAAGAGAGGGTCTGCTCAGCTGGTGGGCCACAGGGCGTCGACCATTTTATTTTCGTTGCTTCGTGAGGTTCGCTGACATGCTTTATTTTGCGTTAGGATTTTCTTCCTTTATTTATTTATTTTTTTTTTATTTAAGGAAAACTTCATTAAGGTACTTTGATGAATGTTGTTTTATTTTGCTTTTTAAATATTTATGTTTATTGAAGTTTTTTCTGAATTTTTTCTGCAGGTCAGGCCGCCTATGTGTCTTTGCTTTTATTTAGTTATTTTTATGGCAGTTATTTTTTGGTGAATATTACAAGTATATTGTAGTTTTTCTTCGTAAATTGATAAATAGAAGTACTATTATTCTCCTTTGTGCATAGACTTCTTTATAAAGTGTATCTTTCACCCCTGATTTTCCGGGATAAGAATGCGTCTTGTGCCCGGCATAATTCCATGATGATTCGATTTTGAAATGATTACGGTGGATCCGGTATCAATAACTAACCCTTTAATTTCTCTCTCTTGTCCTCCCCCCAACCCCTCCACCACACTTCTTACTTTCCTTTAGATTGTCGGCCCCTTAAGTTTTTGCTATGAAAACAAATAAAAACTGCGCCGAAGAACAATCGAGTTTTCTGTACAGTGTATAAAGCTGTATGAGCCGCGGCCCATGTAGCTTTCAGCCGCGGCCCGTTGGTGGCCTGTCCCATAGCGTTGCCAGACGCACGATCATGCCTAACTTAAACCTCAAATAAGATAAAAACTACTGAGGCTAGAGGGCTGCAATTTGGTATGTTTGATGATTGGAGGGTGGATAATCAACATACCAGTTTGCAGCCCTGTAGTCTCAGTAGCTTTTAAGATCTGAGGGCGGACAGAAAA
>NC_089763.1:32260277-32287777 GCF_040412425.1 Macrobrachium rosenbergii | reverse complement strand
GAGAGAGAGAGAGAGAGAGAGAGAGAGAGAGAAGAGAGAGAGAGAGAGAGAGAAGAATGGGTTATTTTGCTATGGTTCAAGAAAGAATGTCGAATCAAAACCCAAGGGACATTTAAGTGATATCATCATTAGTTGTTTCAACCTTGCATCAGCACTGCAGTCATGTGAGACCAGTCTCTCATAGGTATCTCTGCTTCTATTTGAATCTGCAGTCATAATATATATATATATATGTCAAAGCAATATAGGTGTTGAAGAATCATTGCTTTCTTTTCACTTTTTCTTTTTTTTTTTTTTTGCTCATGCTCTCCTTTCTCATTTCAGGTAAGGTTATCGGGATTGCAAAAGTTGTGTGAAGATTGCTATAGGAGTTGATGGTAGCCTGTGTTGAGCAGTTAAGGGCCGAGGTCCTAAGTAAGTAATAATTTTGGGCAGAGTTGAGTGTCGAAAAAAACCAGAGAATTGTTGTAGATTAAGATATTTTCAAATCTTGGCATATACGGTGCATGAAGTAATTCCACTGGTCTTAGAGTAAGGTTCCACAAAGAACCACCTTCAGTGCTCCATCATGAATGGGCAAACGATGTTACGGTGTGGCCAATAGGTAAGAAAAAATTAGTGGCTATTTTAGACAGTTGATGTTGCGGAGCATACAATATTGTTATTTTTATTCTTTCTTGTACGAAGAGCCATGCACACACTGATATCCTTTGATTTATTTTGCAAAATGTATTGGTGCAAAAGCAAAGTCATAAAATCTCTTATGTCTTTGTACTTATGTCGTAGTGTATATTTTGTTTATGTTTTCCAATAATATGCTTTTGCCTTCAATCAAGGCCGAATCTTTTGTGCGGAAAGCTGAAAACTCAAACACAACATACAAACACGGACACACACAATATATATATATATATATATATATATATATATATATATATATATATATATATATATATATATATATACAATTATACATACATACATACATACACTCGTGTCTGTGTGTAAGAAAACAACGCCCGTATCCTTTCAGCCCAACCCCGTTTCACTCGCCGACGTCAGTCCGTGTTTATTCCACCCAGTCGACTTAATCAAAGGCTTCATTTACTCTCGTCCTGCAACTTGTTGGACAGCTGATTTCGCTCGCTGATTCGGTAAGCAGTAGGTGACAGATTGGAGGCTGATTGGAGGGCGTTTAATTATCTTTAGATTCTTTCCCATGTATGTTGGTTACTATGATTCTTTGATTATTTATTTGATTATTTATTCTTTCAAGCGTTTTGATAGTGGTCAGTCATTTAATTATTATATTCAATTTGTTTAAAATCTAGTGTGTATATATATATATATATATATATATATATATATATATATATATATATATATATATATATATATATATATATATATATATATAAATATATATACATATATATATATATAAATATAAAATATATATACAGATATATATACACATATATATACATGCACTCACATACAGTTATACATAATAATATACATACTTACATTTTATGGATTGGTGAGTGCATATTTGTTAAAGCATTTTGAGTATTTAGACAGTTGGATAAAATGTGTGCCATTTTAAAGGTATGTTCAAAACGTATGTATACGCGCGCGCACAGGAATGCATATACTTCCTTGATATGCATGGTGTAGTGTATGTTATCAGTTATTCAATCACAAATACAGATAATTACGGTATGAAATATGTGACTTTTTTAGGGAACTTGGTTAGTGCAGTTTCTATGTCAACAAAGGGTAATGTTCACGAAGTATCATTATGATAATTGCAACATTTGATGGTAATTGATGATTGCAAAGGCTGATATCAGGGTGCTTATCTTAGAAGTCGTTCAAACACTCTGATAACATTTATATTTTGTAATCATTTAGCGTCGTTTTTTCAATGGTCATTGTGAAATGTTCGTCTTTTAATAATCTTTTCGATTATCAAATATTAGATTATTTTCTTGTGAATAACTGAGTAATTTGCAGCATCCAGCTTTCAAGTTCAAGAGAATACTTAATATCATTCTACCAAGGTGCATGCACCCTCACACCTTCATCATACCGGACAGGTAAGGACCTCTTAATTACTTCATTACCTGACCCCAAGTACTTTCATCATCCTTCAAACAGATTCACTGGAATTCACCGCCGTATTTTTCACTCTTGTGTCTTTGTTCATTTGTGCAGTAAACAGTAATGAATGGTAAAATACATACGTATGCGTTTCCCCTTCTCCATAATTTCATCCCGTTTGTTCTTCTCCCCCGTTGTTTATACCTCTCCCCTTCTTCTCGAGAGTTTCCCCTCTTCTTCCTCTTCTCTCGTTCTGCGTCACCTGCTCGTTTTCACATTTTCCCTCCCTTTATTCCTCTTGTTTATTTTCGCTTCCTTCTTGCGTTGTGGGTTACGGAGTCTCAAGCCAAGATATGCGTTCCCTTTGTCTTTCTCGGATATTCTACGAACTTTGAATGGCATTGTGTATATTTTGTCCTTTTGTATATTAGCAAAGATATTTTCAGCGTGAAATGAGATTATACATTCTAGTTTCTTAATTTTCCCATTCATATCCTTTTTTTTTTTAACTTTTTGTTTCAGTTATTCTAATAATTTTTTTTATTCATGTCGCTCTGATTCGAAAATATTCATAATTATTATTTTCTCCTTAATTTTTATCCTCTCCTTTCTCCTTTACTTTCTCTTACAACATTGTATCTACTCCTCCATTTTTATCTTACCCACTCTTTCTCCTCATTTTTTATATTGAAAAGAATATACATCCTTACTTTTGCTTGCATTCTTATTTATTTCTCTTTTCTGCTCCTTTCTTTCTCAATGTTTTATTTTTCTTTTTTCTTTTTGCCGTTTCTTTACGCCTCAGCCAACATCAAAACCCAGGTATTGTTATTTTCATTCTTACTTTTTTATTATATTCCTTCTCCAGCTACATTATTATAATTCTTTATTTATTTATTTATTTAGTTCGTTATTGCTTCTTCGCTCCTTATCCAACTATTAAAATCCAAATATTAATTTCATAATTGTTGGTAGTTCTTTCCATCTGGTTCGTCATACTCCCTCATTACTTAACAATCTGTCTCTCTCTCTCTCTCTCTCTCTCTCTCTCTCTCTCTCTCTCTCTCTCTGTTTTTACTCGAAGAGTGAAATGGCAATTGCAGGGATGATTCTATGTGGAAAAATGTCACGTTTTTTACTTATAAAATAATGAAATGAATAATGTACGAGAAGTCAAGTTTGCTTTGTAAAGTAAAATATAGCAGTGAGTCTCGTTTTCTCTCTCTCTCTCTCTCTCTCTCCAGAATAATAAAATGAAAGTTACAGTTAGTCATATATGAGCAAAAGTTCAGGTTCCTGATAAACAAAAGTTCAGGTTCTCTCTGATAAACTCTCTCTCTCTCTCTCTCTCTCTCTCTCTCTCTAATGAAAATGAAACTTACCTAGCTAGACATAAATACAAGGACAAGTTCAGTTTGTCTTACAAAGTCTAATATCTCTCTCTCTCTCTCTCTCTCTCTCTCTCTCTCTCTCTCTCTCTCTCTCTCTCTCTCAAGTTCATCCCGAACGCCGCAACCAGTCGGGGTGGGGTGAAAGCATTAGCATACAAACAGGCGCCGTTAACCCCCTTAAAAGTCCTGTCATTATTTTCCTTGCGGACTCCCACACTCGTAAAATGGGCGGAGTAGAGTGGAGTAGTGCCGGAGTAGGGAGGAGTAGTGACGGAGTGGAAGAAAAAAATGATATTTAGGCAGACGCAAAACAGGACAAGGTGGATTTGCTGTCCAAATACCCTTTCTGGCAGAGGAGAAGGGAGTAGGTGGTTATTGGAGATTTAGGTGAATAACTTGGCTTAAGGTCGTATGCGAACGTCTCTCGACTGTTTCTTTTCGTTATTGTTTTTGGCAGAGAGAGAGAGAGAGAGAGAGAGAGAGAGAGAGAGAGAGAGAGAGACAACACAAGAAAAGACCATGATTAATCCTTTGGACAGTGGAGAGAGAGAGAGAGAGAGAGAGAGAGAGAGAGAGAGAGAGAGAGAGAGACTATTCCTTGAATATGATTTTGTTTCTTATTTTTTGCAGAGTTGAAATTATTAATATGAAAAACTTATCTTTTTTACTTCTTTAAGAATAACTGTAGGCTATGTATAATTCTGTTTATATTTGTCCTTTGGCCAGAGAGAAAAATAAGAGAGTAAGAAGTAAATTCATTACGACGTATCTTATTTTACGAGACAATCCCGAGTATAGTTCGTATATGGCTGTCTTTGTATGATTCACATCATTATTTTGTGGCCAGAGAGAGAGAGAGAGAATTGTATTATAGAGGGTTGTTTGTTCTTGTGTTATTAGACACTGAAACTATCACAAGTTTGCCAACTCTGTATATTGTTTACAGTCTGTGGAGAGAGAGAGAGAGAGAGAGAGAGAGAGAGAGAGAGAGAGAGAGAGAGAGAGAGAGAGGGAGGGGGAGGGGGGGGGATTCATCTTAGGTCCACAACATTCTTGTTTTTCGTGGAATTGTAATTATCATATAGTAGATTGAATTCTTATATAGAATATTCTTACTCTGATTTGATAGAGAGAGAGAGAGAATGATTATATTATACAGGTTTATTTGTTCTTGTGTTACTGGACGCTGAAACTATTACAAGTTTGCCATCTCTATATGGTTTACATAGTCTGTGGAGAGAGAGAGAGAGAGAGAGAGAGAGAGAGAGAGAGAGAGAGAGAGAGAGAGAGAGAGAGAGACGGGAAAGTGGTGGATATTATTGCCTTCAAGTCTTCAGGAACTAATGAAGCAGTTGTAATTATATGGTTATGTAATAATCTCTCATACATAATTCTCTATTAACCCATAATATTTTACCCCCAGTTTAGGGGAACATTTTATCATTTAATTGTTGAATCAAGGATGAACTTCCTGTGAGTAAAACTTCGAATTCCTAAGCTATTTCTTAAACCACCCTGCAGGCACAAACACACAAGCACACACGAACACACAAGCACACACGTTTTATATATGCACATAATTGCATGTATGCACGCATGTGGAAGTGTGTATATAGTTTCGAAAACTTTGTCTATATTATAGAAAAATATGTTGGCGTCAGAACCAGTTGAGAAGCAGACACCTTGGAGGGAATATCCCTAGCAAGTTCCCTAGACCCTCCACTCTCGCTACCACGGAAGATCCCTAATTATTATTATCTGAGAGACCAGGGGCTCCCGGCTAAGCCAATCAGCGCGCCCCACATCCTCAGAGGCAGGAGTTACGGCTAATCTGATTGGCTGTCGACAAAGATCCGTCTCTGCTTTTCAGCCAACTTCCTTGTTAGTGGGGTAGGGGGTTAGGGTGGACGTGGAGGGGGTTAGCTTGGAATAACGTAATTGAGAAATGGGGAATTTCTTATTGGTCTGATGACATTGGCAGTTTTATGGAATCCGAGGATAGATCAAGGGATAACGAGAGGATTAGAAAGATTTTGTTGTTGTAGGCTATAGAATGAGAGAGAAAGAGAGAGAGAGAGAGAGAGAGAGAGAGAGAGAGAGAGAGAGAGAGAGAGAATGTCTGTAAGCTACAGAGAGGGAAACTTATTCGGATCAAAAGTTTCTGTGGTTGGCCCCACACATCCAGAGAGAGAGAGAGAGAGAGAGAGAGAGAGAGAGAGAGAGAGAAAGGTAAGTATACCTTAGTTTAACCAGACCACTGAGCTGATTAACAGCTCTCCTAGGGCTGGCCCGAAAGATTAGATTTATTTTACGTGGCTAAGAACCAGTTGGTTACTTAGCAACGAGACCTACAGCTTATTGTGGAATCCGAACCACATTATAGCGAGAAATGAATTTCTGTCACCAGAAATAAATTCCTCTAATTCTTCATTGGCCAGCCGGATACTCGAACTCGGGCCTAGCAGAGTGCTAGCCGAGAACTCTAGCGACTCGGCCAACGAGGAACTTAGAGAAAGAGAAAGAGAGAATGTTATCTATAAACTGCTGAGAGGGAAACTTATTTGGATCTAAGTTTCAATGGTTTGCCCACACATCCAGAGAGAGAGAGAGAGAGAGAGAGAGAGAGAGAGAGAGAGAGAGAGAGAGAGAGAGAGATAATGTTGTCTATAAACTACAGAGAGGGGAAACTTATTTGGATTTAAGTTTCAGTGGTTTGCCCACACACCCAGAGAGAGAGAGAGAGAGACAGACAGACAGACAGACAGAGAGAGAGAGAGAGAGAGAGAGAGAGACAGAGAGCATGGTAATTCGAAGAGGAAAACCGCAATATAATAATTTCATTCGGTCTCCCAGCCCCAGGCAACGTTCCAATCTGATTCAGAGGGTATGAAAAATGCCTGTTATTTCATTCTTCATGAAGCAAAGAGCAAATTGGGATTGCAACCTGATACATTTTGCAACTGAACTGATTGCCTATGAAATGGGTTGATCCTGCTTCGTGGAACTCTCTCTCTCTCTCTCTCTCTCTCTCTCTCTCTCTCTCTCTCTCTCTCTCTCTGTCGGATTAAAGTCATAAGCCCTATATCTTATTAACATAGAGTTTCAAGTCGATCTCTCTTCTCTCTCTCTCTCTCTCTCTCTCTCTCGGATGCAGGAATAGACACCGAATACATCTAGATAAAATGAGGTTATTGACTGTTTGATTGATTTAGGAAAACTCTGCCATTTAGGGCTTTATACAGTAAAAAAAAGAGGGAGTTAGAGTGATTGGACAGCAAACCTAACGAAAGGAAGTTGGGATGGAGTTAGCGTCAAAGGCAAAAAAGTGTGTGCGTCTAGTGGCCCAAGGGACGCTGCAAAAAATCTTGATTAATGTCTACAGTACACCACGTGAGGTGCAGTGACGGCACTAACCTCACGCGGCGAAAATGAAGTTAATGATATGGATGACCGACCTAACTGGTTGATCCTCGTGTTCGTGAATTCCACTCGGTAATTGTAGGGTTCGAAGCCTCATCTTTATTTTGGGGAAAGGCAGGACCATGTACGATGCGTGAAATGAAATTTTAATTTCAATGAAGAGGTTTTTGAGTGCAATGAATTGTGGGAGTGCAAGGAAGAAATTTTGCAGAGCAGGGAAGAAGGTTTTGAATGCGATGAGGAATTTCGTGAGCGCAGTGGCCAATGTAATAACTGTAAAACAAGCAGGCACATGGAGGTGACCTTTACCTCGGTTATTATACGAAATATGACGAATACAATTTTTCACTCAAAAATTGTTCTTCGTTTTAGAAATAATTAAGTTACTTGAAAAGCCATTTTTATTGGTTTGTTTTTTTTTTATGAAACAGAAAAAAATGGATAATTAAAAATCTGGGAAAATGGAGGAAGAAAGACTTCCATAATTCGTGGGCCTATTATATAAATACAGCCGAGTCTGTACGTGTGCCAATGCGTATTTTATGTCCTGTATGTATATATATGTATATATGTATATATATATTGTATATATATAATATATATACATATATACGTATATATATATATATATATAGTGTATTTATATAAGTATATATACAGGATATATATATATATATATATATATATATATATATATATATATATATATATATATATATATATATATATACACACACACATACATACTTACATACATACAGTAGATGAATGTACGCATTCGCACACCACTTACACATTACACAAGCAGACCCACCAGTCGAGTTGTAATCAACACGTTAAGGAAAAGTACTTCGTATCAAAAGATAGTTGAAGTGGCTCCGGAGATTTACAAAGACATCCGATGATATATTTACCGAATTGATAACAGCGGGTTTGAGCGTGCCAATTTTCTGTTATTTCCAACCCTAATGACGGCGGGGGGTTTTGGGAGGGTGGGGGTTCTCATTGTTGGAGAGAATTGCAGAGTCATCAGGTGTTAATGATCGTCGGACTCTGACCAGAAAAAAAAAAAATAAGACGATATTGCTGGGCTTCCATTATTGTGT
Source organism: Macrobrachium rosenbergii (assembly GCF_040412425.1). Lineage (NCBI taxonomy): Eukaryota > Metazoa > Arthropoda > Malacostraca > Decapoda > Palaemonidae > Macrobrachium > Macrobrachium rosenbergii. The sequence goes on along the minus strand of NC_089763.1, from coordinate 32,279,757 downwards.
GTGTTTTCAGCTCTCTCTCTCTCTCTCTCTCTCTCTCTCTCTCTCTCTCTCTCTCTCTCTCTCTCTCTGTCGGTTCAAAGTCATGAGGATTATAGCTCATAAAAAAAAGGGTTTCTAGACAAATTCTATTCTCTCTCTCTCTCTCTCTCTCTCTCTCTCTCTCTCTCTCTCTCTCTCTCTCTCTCTCTCTCTCTGTCAGTTCAAAGTCATGAGGCTTATAGCTTATAAAAAAAAAGGTTTCTAGACAAATTCTCTCTCTCTCTCTCTCTCTCTCTCTCTCTCTCTCTCTCTCTCTCTCTCTCTCTCTCTCTCTCTCTCTCTCTCTCTCTCTATCGGTTCAAAGTCATGAGGCTTATATGTGGACAAACTTTCTAGGCAAATCTCTCTCTCTCTCGGTTCAAAGTCATAAACCTTATATGTAGACAAAAAGTTTCTAGAAAAATTCTCTCACTCTCTCTCTCTCTCTCTCTCTCTCTCTCTCTCTCTCTCTCTCTCTCTCTCTCTCAGCGTATGAGTATTTGATATGTTTTCTCTTTAAGTGAAGGCAGAAGAAGTGCCTGTTGAGTAATCCAGAATGTTGACAAAATAGAGCAACTTTATTTAGTCTTCGTGGAATTTTGTAACCGGCCGAATTTACGAGCGTCTGTTGCTGTTTATTGCAAGTCTAGGATGGAACTGTTTGTTCCTTCGATTCTCCTTTATCATTTGTTTCTTTTTGTGTGGCATTTTGGTTATTATATGTTACCCAGATCAAGCCCTGTTAATACATACTTTTAAAGTTTCTGTTTGCTTCTTCCTTTTGAAAAATTAGTTGTACTTTTTAGTTTTCTGTAGAAGAAAATTGTTGTGCCGGCTTTGTCTGTCCGTCCGCCCTTTTTTCTGTCCACGCTTTGTCTGTCAGCCTTCAGATTTTAAAAACTGCTGAGGCCAGAGGGCTGCAATTTGGAATGTTGATCGTCCACTCTCCAATCATCAAGCATACCAAATTGCAGCCCTCTAGCCTCAGTAGTTTTTATCTTATTTAAGGTTAAAGTTAGCCATAATGGTGCTTCTGGCAACGATATAAGATAGGCCACCACCGGGCTGTGGTTAAAGGTTCATGGGCCGCGGCTCATACAGCATTATAGCGAGACTACCGAAAGATAGATCTATTTTCGGTGGCCTTGATTATACGCTGTGGTGGCTGCACAGAAAACTCGATTGCGCCGAAGATTATTTGCTGTAGTGGCTGTGCAGAAAACTCGATTGCGCCGAAGTAACTTCGGCGCATTTTTACTTACTTAGTACTAGATATCTTGATTAGTACTAGATATCTTGATATCGACTACTGGCGACTGTTTCAGAAGTACTGCGGTTTACATCTTTGTATTTGTAATAGCTGTAATTGTGACGTTTTAATTTCTCTATTTCCTCACACTTTTTGGATAAGCTTGTCCCCCACAAAGCCTAAGACCCAAATAAAGAAAAATCTGACACCAGTGGCAAGATTCGAACCCTCACCCGGCATGTCAGAATGAGGTTAACTTTAAACCACTTGACCACGAAGAAGTATTTAAGCCCAGTCCCGATTTTATTTAAGCGTGAGTGTCAAAGTGAGCTACATTTGATTATAGCTGGAATATACCTAATACCTATCCTCGCTTTCATAGCATAGAGCTTAATTGTATATATATAAATAGTTATATTTACATATATTTATATTTAAATATAAATGTAAAAATATTTATTTTTAACTATATATATATAATATTATATATATATATATATATAAATATATATATATTTATATGTATATATATATGTATATATAAATGATTATATATTTATATATCCTTTTTAGGCTAAAATGTGAATATACTGATCGCAATTACCAGATTTTTATGTATTTGTAATAAAGACACTGACCCGTTACCGTTTTGGTTATGTTAACTTTTTGTGTTACATGTAGTGTGTGTGTGTGTGTGTGTGTGTGTGTGTGTGTGTGGGTGGGTGTGTAACAGATGGTTATAGATAGAGAGTGATAGAGGTGGAGAGATAGAGCGCGAGAAAGAGAATTAATTATTCCTTTGGAGAGCATGAATAATTAATGGCCTAATTTCAGTGATTAATTTGTCTTAGACAGATTTTCTTGAGCTGTCATTCCCAGCCTGATATCTACATCAGACTCTGAGACTCCATTAATAATAATAATAATAAAAATAATAATTGTTATTATTATTATTATTATTATTATTATTATTATTATTATTATTATTATTATTATTATTATTAATGACTAAATGAAATTGGAAACGGAATTACTTTCCCGAGAACAGTTACTGTACTCATTATAATAATAATAATAATAATAATAATTATTATTATTATTATTATTATTATTATTATTATTATTATTATTATTATTATTGTTGTTGTTAATGAGTAAATGAAATTGGAAACGGAATTACTTTCCCGAGAACAGTTACTGTACTCATAATAATAATAATAATAATAATAATAATAATAATAATAATAATATTAATAATAATTACAGTCACTGTTCTCGGGAAATCAAATCCTTTTACAACTTCTTCGTTTATTCATTAATAATAATAATAATAATAATAATAATAATAATAATAATAATAATAATAATGAGTACGGAAACTGTTCTCAGGAAATCAAATCCTTTTCCAATTTCTTCTTTTATTCGTATTGTTTTTACTGACGCTTATTGTCATAACCCCCTTTTCATTCACTTTGGTTTTTCCTGCTTCATTCTCGCCCGTGCAAGGTAAGGGGCATTGGGGTACCCGTTCAGCACGGGTATCGTCTCCTCGGAAATTTTGGGTATTATTATATTAAATGTGAAGTTTATTTAATCTTGAAGTTGCTCACTTTTCGCATTAACCTCACTCAGATTCAGTTTCAGGTGAAACATTTGTCTTTCCTTAGCAAATGGTTCGTTGTTAATTCGATTACTCTGGACTTATTAGTGGTATTATGTTAAGTTTTATTATTTTCGTTATTGGTCTTAAGACTCAGTAATATTCTGTTGAGTTTTTTAATTTTCTCTTTTCTTTTCTTAGCAATATTTTGTTTTTTCTTTATTTATTTGTTCTTTCGTCATTTTCTTGTCATATTGGGTAGTCTGTCTTGAGAAGACAAACAGTTATCTGGGGTTTCAATGGACTTTCTCTCTCTCTCTCTCTCTCTCTCTCTCTCTCTCTCTCTCTCTCTCTCTCTCTCTCTCTTTAGTGTAGGAAGGCTCAGTGATTGACAGGTTTCAAGGAAGCGAAGTGGATGAGGTGGCCGAGGTCTTCTGAGGGTAGATGAGTCATAATAAGCCAGATCCGTTGGCTTATTCGGATATACCGTTTGGAGAAATTCAGTGAAATTGTAAACAGGCTGTGGCTGTGTTTTGTTTTGTTTTGTTTTGTTTTGTTTTGTTTTTCTTTGGATCTTTTATTTATGTAGATGTATGTATATGTATATATATATATATATATATATATATATATATATATATATATATATATATATATATATATATATATATATATATTTATATATATATATATATATATATATATATATATATATATATATATATATATATATATATATATACTCATTTAAACTTGATGGTCTCTACCGGAGATGTTTATTCAGGAAAAGTTACAAGCTTTCCAGGACTAACTGCCCTCATCGTCTGGTAGCTCCTGAGCAAATATCTCCGCTAGATACCATTCAGTTTTAAGTGAGATCCCATTATTAACTGTATTAATACACAGAACAGATGTGTAAGTGATAAAGTTTATATATATATATATATATATATATATATATATATATATATATATATATGTATTTACATTTATATATGTCTGTCTATGTGTGTATTGTGCGTGCATGCGCTTTGAGTATTTTTTATCTCTGGCAACTTTCATTAAAAGCTTCCGCACTTGTGGCATATCTATAATTTTGCGACAGCACCTTTCCAATTTCCATTACATACACTTATCTCCTAATTAAAGCTTTGGAGGAAAAGCTGTTTCAGCAATTAAAGCCATGGCTGTCATCAGGTGATTCAACAAACAGCCTGCTGTTCCCTTATAATGGCTACAAGCTTTATACCTAAACACACCTAAACGTCTCATTCAAAAGGGAGTGACTGATACTGTAAGGAAAGAGAAATTAAAGTAAAACCCATCGTGTTTTGCTGCTGTGGCAATGTAGAGGAACAATAGGCATTGATCTTTATATATTTTTTGTGGATGAATTAAGTATTTGGAATGTTTATGATTTCAATAATACTAAGTTTATATTGCATTAGTTGTCCGCCAGTTCTAAGTCTTAACATTGATTTGGGCGTTTTGGAAAGTCATTATACGAGTATAATGATCATAGGGTTTTATACAATGCTTATAGAAAAGTCATCATATAATGATTATAGAGCATTATACAATGCTCATGGAAAAGTCATTATATAATGATTACAGAGCATTATACAATGCTCTAGAAAAGTCATTTTATAATGATCATAGAGCATTATACAATGCGCATAGAAAAGTCATATTATAATGATCTTAGATCTAGTTATTTTCTTCCAGAGATCGGAATTATGGCAAAACAATGAGGGTACTGGCGATATTCTCTTAGATCTGTTAAGGAACATCTAATACCAACTTGACACGGACAATTGTTAATGTTTACATCAAATTTATTTAAAAACCATTTGTAACCCACTAAAAAGAGTTGCTGAAGATTTGATCACAGTATTTATACGACAGTGACCAAGAGTTGTAATTGATTTTAGCAAACCATACCAATAGGATTCCTGGTTTTCGCTGGTAAAAGGTTTGGTACTTCTGAACTTGTATTCTGTTGTATTCTTGATTTCGCTGTTTGTGATTTTATCTCAAGTTTAACAGTTTTGACCTGTTTCCGTTGGAAACTTGAACTACGGATTTCTTAAGGTAATTAACAATTTAGTATCTGTGAATTCTTAAGGGAATTATCAATTAGTATCTCTGTGAATTCTTAAGGTCATTATCAGTTTTGTATCTGTGAATTCTTAAGGCAGTTATCAGTTTTGTATCTGTGAATTCTTAAGGTCATTATCAGTTTTGTATCCCTGTGAATTCTTAAGGTCATTATCAATTTTGTATCTGTGAATCCTTAAGGTCATTATCAATTAGTATCTCTGTGAATTCGTAAGGTAATTATTAATTTTGTATCTGTGAATTTTTAAGGTAATTATCAGTTTTGTTTTATGTGAATTCTTAAGGTAATTATCAATTTAGTATCTGTGACTTCGTAGGTTCGCCGTGACGTTTAGTTTATGTTATAAGAGGCATTACTAGCACAACAAAGGAAATTTTCAGTATGAGCAGTAATTTCCTCTCTCTCTCTCTCTCTCTCTCTCTCTCTCTCTCTCTCTCTCTCTCTCTCTCTCTCTCTCTCTCTCTCTCTCAATACTGAGGAGAGTAAAATGATTTATCCTCTGAAATAATTCGGGTAACAAATTATCTCTCTCTCTCTCTCTCTCTCTCTCTCTCTCTCTCTCTCTCTCTCTCTCTCTCTCTCTCTCTGTGAAATGTTGCGAAGATAAATGATTTATTCCTCAGAAATATTTCGTTTAACAGATTATTAATCCCCCCACCTATCTCTCTCTCTCTCTCTCTCTCTCTCTCTCTCTCTCTCTCTCTCTCTCTCTCTCTCTCTCTCTCTCTCTCTCACGAATATTTCAGAGGTAAAATGGGTCTCGCCTAGCCCTTGCATGCTTTCCATTCCGCTTAAAAAATAAACCCAAAATTTTTTTGGAGGATTCGGAAAATAGTCTCTGTGAACACTTTTTCCATTTTTCAACCTCAGCACTGAGGGATTCCAGAGCCTGAGAATTCCCCTCCCTTTTTTTTTTTTTTTTTTTTACAGAGGAATATATTTTTTTTCACTTTCCAGCGTCAAAATTTTTTATTTTTTTATTTTGCAGAGGCTGATAATGAGTTTTGCATGATAGGAATGTGTATAATTTATCATTTTTAGAGTGAGCATATTTTTCACTTTCGAGAGCCCTGTTTATGTATATATGTATTTTTTCTCCTCCTCCTCCTCCTCCTCCTCTCTCTCTCTCTCTCTCTCTCTCTCTCTCTCTCTCTCTCTCTCTCTCTCTCTCTCTCTCTGTCTTCCCTTCCCTTCTCTCCGCCTCCCCTCTCCTCCTCCACTCCGCTCCCTTCTTCTTCTTCTTCTTCTTCTTCTTCTTCTTCTTCTTCTTCTTCTTCTCTTCTTCTTCTTCTTCTTCTTCTAGCGGCAATAATGATTTTGCATTACTGGCAAAATTTTCATCTCGTTTCGAAATGCTTAAAAATGTATTACTCTTTTGAGGGAACATCAGTCCACGTGTTGTGGCATTCATTGATCATTCGTGTGAGAAAATGGTATCTTTTTAATGTCGAGCGGCACTGGAAGGATTGTAGGATTGCAGGATATTCATCGTTACCCTAATTCACGAAGAGTGATAATGTGGGGAGAAATGGTTATCCTGTGAAAGCCTTGCAGAGACATTCATCCAGTTGCATTCAAGAGACAGTAGTATCGTTTTCATGCATGTGGAGGACCGTAGGATTGACAAAGTTATTCTACTTTGTTTTATTTATTTACTTATTATAATGATGTTAAACAGGACCAGCGAGTCTTGTGATCACGTGAGACCCAAGGTTTTGCTCTTCGGTTTGTGGGGATCGTGGGAAATATCCTTTCTTCTTGGTGTGGGAATCATAGGATCCACAGGGTATCCTTCTCACAGAGAGAGAGAGAGAGAGAGAGAGAGAGAGAGAGAGAGAGAGAGAAAATCTTTTGAGTCTTTAGGATAAGTTTGGAGGTCGTTTGGGATGGGGATTCGGATGAGAGATAAGGTGTTATCTCTTTTCAGTGAATGAATTTGAATATAAAACTTAGGCCAAAGGCCAGGCTCTGGGACCCGTGAGGTCATTCAGCGCTGAAAGGGAAATTAAAGAGTAAAACGGTTTGAAAGGTGTAACTGGTGGAAAACCTCGCAGCTGCACTATGAAACTTTGGTTAGGAGAAGTGGAAGGGTAAGATTGAAGAAAGAGAATATGAATGGAGGTACAGTAAAAGGAATGGTTGGGTTGCAGCAAGGGGCCGAAGGGACGCTGCAAGGAACTTCAACTAATGCCTACAGTGCACTGCGTGTGGTGCACTGACCGCACCTACGGGGCTTTTTTCAGTGCGGGAGACTGGAAGAAACAAGGTGATCTAAAATTATTTTGCCAATCTTTTGCCATTAAGGACAGACATCATTGATCGTCGGTGGTTTCCAGATCAGTAACGGGAGCTGTTCTTAACTCCTCAGTATAGGATGAATTTCAGAGAGTATGAAAACAAATCTGTCACACGAAAACCGGCTGCCAGTTCTTTTGATGCCACTCCAACAATGTCTGTTATAATAAGGAGGTCAGGGAGTGAGATTCTGCTTGGTTATAGCAAGAAAACACAAAATAGTATTTTCGGTTCAGTAATTGTAATGTTTATAATATGAAAAGCTAAGGGAATAAGATACGGAGTTTGGTTACAGCAAGAAGGCTCAAGATAGTATGTTCAGTAATGATGAAGTTGCTGCAGCAATTATGAAGTTATTATTGTGAATATAAGTTGTAGACATTTTTCAAGTTAAGATGTGTACTGGCTGAAATAATACTTTCGCTTCGACATGTCTGCAAAAAAACACCAATTATTTTGATGGAACCTGATTTTTGGTTAGACTGTTATCTTGGTTTAAAGAAGATGGGTGCGTGTTCTGATTGGTTTGGGATTTCTAGCAGTGCGAAGCCTTCCAAATTTCCCTCTGAATAATTTGTCCAATGTTAATACAACTATAATTAAGAAGCGAGAGAGAGAGAGAGAGAGAGAGAGAGAGAGAGAGAGAGAGAGAGAGAGAGAGAGAGAGAGAGTTAAGGCAAGTGTATATGAGAAGTGAGAGAGAAAGTGTGAGACATGCTTTTGTTTCTTGCAATAAATAATGAGCGTGTTAACGAGGTAATGCCTGTGAGTTTCTTCTCTCTCTCTCTCTCTCTCTCTCTCTCTCTCTCTCTCTCTCCAGGATGTGTCACGCTATCAGAAGTAGATCTAACTTTTTGCTGACATGACTTGCAAAAAGAAAAAAAGAAAATTCTAAGTATATGTCTGATGTAAGCAACAGAAAGATCGAAATGTCTTTTGTTTATAGATATGGAGTTACCTATCAAAAGATTTCAAAGGGATGGCTGTGTCGGTAACGCCATGCCACAGTGATTATATCGTATATTTATTATATATATATGTAATAGTATATATATATGTATATGTATGTATACTATATATATATATATATAATTATATGCATATATATTATCTATTTTTTTCTTATTTATGTATTAGCTCTTGCGCTGGTGTTCAAATATATCAAAAGCCGATTTCTTGCATGCATTGAAATTTATTATTTATTTTAAGTAGGAAAGAAAGAAAGATGCGGATGTTGATATAAGTAGTTGATATCCTATATCTCTTTATAAAAAGACTAAGCTTTATAATTAAGACAGTTGTAATGGAATCGAGTACTCCTTCATAATCCGTAATATGATACTTGAGAAATAATGATTAATAGATTAATAACGTCAAGGAAGATATCTTACGAGATAATATTTCTCTTCTCTCTTATCTAAAGCTCTCGGGGGTTCTCTAGATAAACACGGAACGCGATTCAAGATGCCCAAAGTATTAAATGACCGGGAAAGGAATGCCCAAAGGAGAATGCTAAAGAGAGAGAGAGAGAGAGAGAGAGAGAGAGAGAGAGAGAGAGAGAGAGAGAGAGAGAGTTTTTTATATGCAGCTGTAAGCCAGCTCTAAGAGGGAAGCATAACTCTAGGCGACTTTTATCTCTTTTGCAAATGGCGCGGGCTGTTCACTTCTCTCCATATTGTGTTATTTATTTATTTTTTTTTATCGATCCCAGTCATTTTGGAGCATCAGGTTAGAGTCTGACTTGAGGGTGGATGATCAACATACCAATTTGCAGCCCTCTAGCCTCAGTAGTTTTTAAGGTCTGAGGGCGGACAAAAAAGTGTGGACCTACAGACAAAGCCGGCACAATAGTTTTCTTTTACAGAAAACTGAAAATGGCATTATCCCGAATATAAAGTTAGTATTTCTGGGTTACTTGATTTATCACTTTATGCGAACGTCACAGAAACTTCAATTTTGTTGTATTGTTTCTCATAAGAATCACCGCAGTTTAGAAATATCTTTAATTGTATTGAGTCTCTTGGGATGTAGCAGTTGTGGAATATATGTCTCGGGAGAATCGTAGCTAATAAACAGTTTATATCTTTTATTACAGTGTTTCATGCAAGAATCATTACGATTAAAGGCTGATTCGCATGATAACGTCACGCCACCGACACATCACGTCACGTCAAAGTACGTGAGAATTTCTTACAGGCAATCAAATGGACTTGTTCACACCATCACGTCACGTCACAGCACCATCAAGCACACGGCATCCACCGTCACATCACGACGTTTTCTTGGAAAGAATATTTTGACGTGACGTGACGGTGCGTATAATGCAAGTTTCTTAACGCTAAATCTGTGAGTTGCTGAGGTTGGACACGAACTGAACGGGATCGTGATGGATAGTGTGAATACAAGGCACGGCTGATGGGACGGTGACGTGACGTGACGTGACGTGATGTCGATGACGTGATGGTATAATGTGAATCTTTCTTTAAAGGTACATTTTATTACATTGTTTCACAAAAATTTTTTTGTATATAAGCATCTTGAATATTTTGCATATATTGAACTGGTTCTCTAGGAATTTGTACTTTTATATCGGAACAAGTGTCGTAAATATTGTATTTCACAATCTCTAAAATTGTTTTACATTTGGAAAGCTTCGTTTTCTGTATTGTTTTTTATCATTGAGTCAGTACCATTAGAAAAACCTTAGTTGTTTCAAATTCTTGGAAAGATATTTTTAATTTCTTGTCGAATTTCCATCATATATTAATAAGATAACTAAAATTTCACGGGAACTGAGGCAATTAGAAAATCATTGGCGAAGCATGCATCTCTTCATTATATCTCTTTAAGAACCCCTGTGAATGATATAATATCTTGAAAACTTAGCTTTCCTTGTAACTCGCTCAAGAATCACATTTCTTGTTGTAATATCATGAGAATCACCACTGATTTGTAAATACACTACAAGTATTCACTGAAATCATTTCACTTACAGAATGACTATTATGACTGAGACACTGTCTTTCTCTTCTTCCAGTCATGCTAAACAATTTTTGCCTTTATTACATTAGCTTAAGTTTCCGAATACTTAGTCACAGTCTTCGAAAATAAGTCTAAATGAGGAGAAATTCAATACACAAAAAAATGGTTTCTTTCTTTGTTTACAATGATTTTTATATCAGAACCAACACTTACATAGTACCAATGACCTTTTATGAGGATCATAAAAGACGATAAATTTAATGCACAAGAAAATAGTTTCTCTCTTCGTCACATTGATTTTTATATGAGAATCGGCACTGAAATGGTACCAGTGACTTTTACGAGAAACAACACTAATTTAGTACCAACGACTTTTATTTATATGAGAATCAACACTGATTTAATACCGAGTTTTTATGAGAATCATCACTGAATTAGTGCCATCGACTTTTATAAGAGAATCATTAGTGATTTAGTGCCAACGACTTTCATATGAGAATCAACAGTGATTTAGTACCAACGACTTTTAATGAGAGTCATGACTAAACACGCACCAATGACATTTTAATGAAAATCAACACTGATTTACTACCAACGACTTTTAAATGAGAATCAACACTAATTCAGTACCAACACATTTTGTGAGAATCTTCACTGGATGTAGAACCAAACGCCCTGTGCTTCGTCGTCTTCTTCTTCTTCTTCTTCTTCTTCTCTCACAACCAAACTTTCAGTCAGCCTTGTTTCTTTAACCGCCCTCGAGCTAATTGAGTTTGACTCTTGAAAGTCACACCAGAGTTTGATCTAGTTCCTTCTGCTGAGATATCTGACTGAGACAAACGCTTATTAAGAGAGAAACAGATTTAATGAATGGTCTGTTTAGCTTCTCGAGGGATGGAATGGAAGTATAGTAGTAGTGGAGAAAGGAGGGTTGGAAAAGTAAATAATAAAAAAAAAAAAAAAAAAGATGGCTTGGATGGTCTTTGTGTAGGATTAATGGAGTAGAAGGTTTAGACAACTGCTTAAGACGTGTAGGATTCGCTGATTGTTACGATTTGTTCTTGTGGATAGTGAAGGGGTTTCTCTGTTTTTTCTTCTTTTTTGTTACTGCCGTTTGAAAGTGCTGTTTTGACAGGTGGAATTGCTCCTGTAAGTGTTGCAATTTCTGTTAATGTCTGTTTGTTTGTGGTAAATCTCCTCGTTTTTTGCCTTTCTCGTTTATATATTAGGTTGTTGTTACAATGTTATGCGCGCACACGCTGTGTAATATATATATATATATATATATATATATATATATATATATATATATATATATATATATATATATATATATAAATATACATATATAATGTTTATTAATAAGTAATATATACAGTATATGTATTTGTGTATGATTCAGTGAGGTACCTTTTATTAATCAATTTTGGTTTCCTTATTCAGCAAGAGACATAGTCGACTTAAGTCACTGTGTGTTATATATATATATATATATATATATATATATATATATATATATATATATATATATATATATATATATATATATATATATATATATATATATATGTATGTATATATATATATATGTATATATATTATATATTATAATATATATATAATATTTGGTATATATATATATATATACAGTATATATATATGTAAAGTGTGTATCTTTGTAACCTATTAATTTTGCTTTCTTATATACTCAGCAGAAAGTTAATAGGCAAGTACATATGGCAAAAACAAATATACAAACACAAACATACATTACAGACACCTTGGAGACAACTACCATTAAATTTTCAGACTGATGAACTTACTCAATCAGCCATAGGCCTTAGACACAGAACTGCCTCCGTCCATAATTTTCCCTTTGTGTGTATAATCTCCTGTGCCTACGGAAGAGGGGGGAAAAAGTGGGAGGTGAAGAAGGGAAATGGAAGGGGGACTTGGTACAACCCCTCCATGTTTGCTGTTCATTAACCTGTGTAATAGGCCTAAGGAGTGTCACCTTCCGTGTTTGGGAGAAGTGAGGGCGGATACTTTTGGGATGGGGGAAAAGTATATGTACTCTAGTTTGAGGAGGGTTACGTGGTAGGCCTAGGGTTTCTTAATCTATAATTAGTTGGCAAAGTAGTTCAAAATATAGAATTCGTAGTTTCCTAGTCTTGTCAAACGATATAATTACTGTCAGTTGTGGCTACCGTCAGCCTCACGAGATGTGTCATCCACCACCATTTAAGGTACTTCCCACCTCAAAGTTCACAACCCTCTCTGCATTTGAATCCTAAGCCATTGGCGCTGGTTAGGTCTACATTTTAGTAGTTGATGGAGCCTTATTTACTTATAGGACACTGAGATGTTTACCTCGTATGAAATTTATTACGCGATCTGCTAATTTTAACATTTGCAATCCATTATTTTTTATTTTTTCTCATTGCTATTTGTATTTTTGTTCGTTTACTAAAATAGTACGTGATTATAAATAATATTGCGTAATATTGCAGTGTCATACGAATGTATGTATATTATAAATGGCATCGAGCAAGGCAGTAATATCGATGTATAGGATATTTTATTACCATCTGGTATCATTGCTAGTACCATTTATAAAATTGTTCTCTTATTTGGGTTATATGGCAGTATTTATAGCAGTTTGTGGAGGTTTTTAAATTCTTCGTGCGCTTTTGGTTGATTATTGTAACTCTATATAATATTTTTTTTCCTGATCAGTAAGACTATAATTTATAATGGTAAGTTATTCAGTGCTTATTTTTACTTTAATTCACAAAAGTAACTCATTTATTTCTTTTCTTTTTTTGTATTCATGCATAAAATTTTGATGGAAATTGGACTAAAAACTTAAGGATAGGAAGTATTGCAATAAATCATGGGATCATTGTTAACACACACACAAACACTCATATATATATATATATATATATATATATATATATATATATATATATATATATATATATATATATATATGTATGTATGTATAGATAGATACATACCTATATAATATATATATATATATATATATATATATATATGAGTATATATATATATATTTATATAATGCATATATATATGTATTTATATATATATAAAAAAATATATATATATGTATATATATATATATATATATATATTTTATATATATATATATATATATATATAATATGCACTCCTGTTTTCCTCAAACCAGTTTTCATATCGTCTGCTACATGAATCGTCCCCAGAGTGACGCCAGATTACGACGCCAATAAAATTCCTGACATGAGATCCATGATCAGTGTCACTTGATGCCGCTTAATGAAGTCAGGGTTGCCAGCGATTGAATTAATTTGCCTCAATTTATAGTCCATCATTTAAATATGAATGAAGTTAAATCCCCTCCCCTCCCTCTCCTCCCCCCAAATACCATACTGGGCATTTAAATACGTTAACTTAAAATCTTGGATATCTTTTTTTTTTTTTTTATATTTTCTTGGTTCCTTTGAGTGATGGTTCTGTTTTAAAAGTAATAAGATTTTCGTCATATTACGGGCCGACATTTTTTTTTCTTGCGTCTTTAGGCGAATGTAAATTTACATCTGCTCCAGGATGCTTTTTTTTAAGGGTTTTATTTTTTTAGCAAATGAAATTTGCATGTTACGTAATGACGAGTCGGTACGGCATTTTCCCCAGGCAGTATATACAGGCATATACATGTATATATATATATATATATATATATATATATATATATATATATATATATATATATATATATATATATAAAGATATATGTATATATATATAAAGATATATGTATTTATATTAATATTATATATGTTTGTATACATATATATAGATAATGTATATATGTATATATATGTATATATACATAAGTAAGCGAATTCCACAGGAAAATGACAGGCAGAAGTTCAGTAGCAAGCGCTTTCACGTTTATTACCGCATCCTCTGTGACCAGACGATGCGTTAATAAACGTGAAAGCGCTTGCTACTGAACTTCTGCCTGTCATTTTCCTGTGGGATTCGCTTATACACTGAAGTCACGTGCATCTACTGTTATTTTTAACAGTACACACATATATATATGTATATGTATGCTTGTGTATGTGGCTTTTTTCTCTGTGATATGTAATTGAGAGAGAGAGAGAGAGAGAGAGAGAGAGAGAGAGAGAGAGAGAGAGAGAGAGAGAGAGAGAGAGAGAGTGTCTTGTCCTTCTTCATTGCCTTGAAAAGTTATGGTGCCTTTCGCTGTTCCCTATAACTCTTGAGTCACCCATTTTACCTTAAGTATTTTAGCAACTATTTCCAAGAACGCTCCGTTTAAGCTTATATACACAGTACTCTCTTCTATCATTTCATCTGTCCATATTTTACCATTGAACAGGGTCACAGAAGGAAGTGCCCTAAATATATGATTGCAAAGTTCAAATAGTGTTTTATGGGCCTTTCTATCTTCATATTATATATACGGTTGTATTACAGTAAAGACATTTATATATATATATATATATATATATATATATATATATATATATATATATATATATATATATATATATATATATATATATATATATATATATATATATATATATATATATATATATATATATATATATATATATATATATATATATATATGTACACATATATACAATGCACCATCAACTGACGCTGATACTCATCCATTGCTAGGTCGACTGCTAGCCAGGAGACAGAGATCAAACCACAGATCTTTCAGATGAGAGCCCAGGCTCTACTATAGTATATGTTTGTGTGTGCACTGTGGAGATAGATAGATGTAGAGAGAGAGAATCTAAAATTCATACCAAGAAAAGAGAAAGCTATCAACAGCGTGCTTGTGTCACAACCCATCAAGAAAATGCAAGCAATAATGGAGTGTAACGATCCATTCAGGTCCCATTTGGCCTCTTTTATTGATCGTAGTTAGCCGTGGAGCGGCGGTAATTGGCTTTTATTATATTTCAGTTATTACCCATAAATCCTCGCTGTCTTTGGCCTCAACCTACCCTCTCCCCCCTTCTTCCCCTCCCCACCAAACCCACCTTCCTTCTGTGTCATATGGTAAGTCTCCCCTCCCCAAAATAAAGGGGGTTGATAGATTCGTGTTGCTTTCTGACCCCCCCTTATGTCTATTTACCTACTTTTGGGCTATTCTGTTGCCGGTCCTATCCCCGAAAAAATGGTACCTCTGCCTATGGTCCTACCCCATTCTCGCCTTCCAGTCATAAGGAAAAGTAAATAAATTAATAAAAATAAGTAAACAAATGCATAGATAGATAAAGAAATAAAGTAAAATTCAGTTTCTCATTACTTTCTTTCGTCTCATTTCGGTGTCGGTGACCATGGAAGTTGCGACGCCAATTTGCTGTACAAAATGACTCGATCTACCCTGTGATCCATCACCCAGTCCCTCCTCCTCCTCCTCCTCCTCCTCCTCCTCCTCCTCCTCCCCTCCTCCTCCTCCTCTCTCTCTCTCTCTCTCTCTCTCTCTCACCACCTTCCCTCCCTCCCCTCCTCCACCACCTTTCCCTCCCTCCCCTCCTCCCTCTCCTCCCCTTTCCTTCCCTCCTCCCCTCCCCTCCCCTCTTTCCCCTCCAAATCCCCCCTCTCCCCTCCAAATCCCCACTCCACCACCCTTTCCCTCCACCCCCCCTCCACCTCCCCTCCTCCTCTCCCCCTCCCTCCCCTCCACCTCCTCCCATCCGCCTTCCTCCGCTATAACACACTAAAAAAAAAAATATCGGGTCGCTCATTTCTCCCTTAAACGATTTCTAAATACAGTTCATTATTTCCAGGTTATTTTTAGTGACTCAACGTCACAGCCAATTACCGCCAATTGGGCTTAATTGGTCGTAGCCATTTTTCCAATTTGCGATGCTTGGATCCCGTATATATAGATCGTTCGCGACAATTTGAGCTGGTTTATGCTTCCCACAACGGACAACCGCCCCCCCCCCCACCCTTAATCCGTTCCTGGTATTGTCTCTCTTTATTTTCTTTTTTATGTTTGTCTTTTAGATCTTCCTTCCTGGTATTGTCTCTTTTCATTTTTTTTTTTCATTTTTAATGTTTTTCTTTTAGATCTCTCCTGGCATTGTCCTTTTTTTCTCTTTTTTTATGTTTTTTTTTTTTTTTAGATTTGTTTTGCTGGTTTTGTCCTTTATACTATGCTTTTTTTTTCATACTACTGCCTTTTTTCAGCCTTCTTAATGTTTTTCTCATATTTTTTATGGTATTGTCTTTTTCTGTCTTTTTAATGTTTTTATCAGATTATTGTTTTGGTATTGTCTTTCTTCTATCTTTTTAATGTTTTTTTTTTCACAATTTTGGGGGTATTGTCTTTCTTTTCTATTTTTCATGTTTTATTTCTATTCCTTTTTTTTTGTAATGTCTTTTCTCGATTTCATTATTTCCCTTTTTCTTTATTGTTATTTTTATTATTTTTTATGGGTTATATCCGGTCTTTCCGTGGCTCTGATCCGTAGGGAAGTTTATAACCGACGATGTCATAATTACCTGTATGTTGTTGTTGCAGTCTTTTAACAGACTAAATTCAATAGCAGTAACAATAACTGTCATAATAACGGTGGCAGTACTAATGACAGTACAGATCTTTTTGACAGTAAGTGTGACTTCTACCAAGAAATCTACTTCTTGTTGAATTTTTGCTTAAACTCTCATTTTGACTAATTATCTCATCCCCATCTTGGTAATTGCAGTAAGGATTAATTCAGCATTATTGATTTGCGTCACAAAACCTATGGTCACCCTTATTCATTGGCGTCACAGCGCTTATGGTCAGCGCCGCCGGAGGTTGCCCGGTTGGTTTACGTCATCTCGGGAACTTGCCCAAATTGTGGTAAGGTGCCAAGGAAATAGGAGGTCTGGTGTAGACCTTCGGATTCGCCCAATAAGCCGAGAAGAATCCGAAAAAACAAAGTTACATTAAATGTTAAGATAATTAATTGTTTTAAAAGGAAAATGTAAAAAACTATTCTTTACGATTTCTTTAACACAGTGACATTAAGGTTAGGATTTGACCACTGCTTTAATGTCATTCTAATCAGAAATATCCTTTAAGGTAAGATGGTATGTCATGTTATTAGATTTTCTTGAAGATGGCGGAACGTAGACAGTCGCTGTAGCATTAAAAACTTTTTTAAAAATGGCTGAATGTCATGTCATTTTGAATTTTTTTTTTTAAATTAGTCGGATGTAGGAATAGCTGTAATGTCAGTCGAGAAATATTTAAATATGGCCGACTGTGGGATTTTTGACGAATGTCATGTTATTTAAAAATGTTTCTTTCCAAGTTAGTCGGATGTTGGAATAGCTGTCGTATCAACCGAGAAATATTTAAATATGGTTGACTGTGGTATTTTTGACGAATGTCATGTCATTTTAAATATTTTTTTTCGGGTTAGTCGGATGTTGGAATGTCTGTCATATCAATCAAGAAATATTTAAATATGGTCGACTGTGGGATTTTTGCCGAATAACATGTCATTTTAAACATTTTTTTTAAATTATTCGGATGTAGGAATAGCTGTCAAATCATTCGAGAAATATTCAGAGGTGGTCGACTGTGGGATCAAGCTGTCATGTCTCACAAAATTTTTCAAGATGGTGGCATATAGGAATTTGTGTCATGTTAGTAAGAAATTTTTTCAAGGTTGTCCTAGAATATGGAGAACTGTCACGTCGGTAAACATTTTTCACGTTGGTAGAATGTAGAAAAATCTGTCATTTCAACAGAATTCTTTATTTCTTTTTGTTTTTTGTTTTTTTTAATGGCCGAATGTCAAAATAGCTGTCGTGTTGATAAGAAAAATTTTCAAGACAGGCGAACGTAAGAATAGCTGTTATGTCATTTTAAAAATTTTGCAGTGGTCTTTATTTAAGGAGCCAATAAAAGGAATGTCTGTTATCTCATTTAAAATGTTTAAAAGATAGCTGAATATAGCAAATGCTATCATATCACAGAAACAAGTATTTCAAAATGTCCGAACACCGGTCCTTTCCTTAGATAACACTATACATTTATTTACTATTATGATGCGAGAGTGTTTTCTCGGTGAGTACTCCAAGGGTTTTAGTAGCGAGTTTTGATAAATTCGTCAGTGAATAACAAAAGAAAATATCGGAAAGGGCTTCAACCGGTAATATTAATGAATAACAAAAGAAAATATCTAAAGGGGCTTCAACCAGTAATATTAATGAATAACAAAAGAAAATATCTGAAAGGGCTTCAACCGGTAATATTAATGAAAAACAAAAGAAAATATCTGAAGGGGCTTCAACCGGTAATATTAATGAATAACTAAAAATATCCGAAAGGGCTTCAACTGGTAATATTAGTGAATAACAAAAGAAAATATCCGAAAGGGCTTCAACCGGTAATATTAATGAATAACAAAAGAAAATATAAGAAAGGGCTTCAGCCGGTAATATTAATGAATAACAAAAAAAAAAAATCTGAAAGGGATTCAACCGTTAATAGCAATGAATAACAAAAGAAAAAATCTGAAAGGGCTTCAACCGGTAATATTAGTGAATAACAAAAGAAAATATCTGAAAGGGCTTCAACCGGTAATATTAGTGAATAACAAAAGAAAATATCTGAAAGCTTGACGATTTCTTGTATTTACCATAATAACATTACTATAATGTTGCCGCGGCTTTGCCGTATAAATTCACAATTTTAATAACTAACCGAAAGGAAAGAGTAAATTTTATTAAAATGGTCGTGGAATAATTAAACAGTTATCGTTGTTGTTGTGAAATTCTGCCTCTTCATCCAGTTGACACAATGGATGACTAAGAGGGCATCTTGTTTTTAAAGGAACCACTTCTCGGCCATTTCTCAGTATTTGTGTCACAGTCATGTTTCAGTAAGGAAGGGTGTTTGCAAGATTTCTAGGGATTTGTGCGTGACTTAAAATAGTGATTAATGATTAGTAAGGGATTCTATCATTCATTTTATCGAAAAACAATTGTCCATGTTCAGATTGTTTATTTTTTTTCGGTAGCCTGCCAATCACTATATCCCAAAAATAAGAATGAATATAAAAAAGAAGCCCATTTTAACAATGTATAATTTTTTTTACATTCCGTCATTACGTGACAGAATGTTATTGTCCTACTTAAGAAAGTTAAAATTTCCTCGAGT
>NC_089763.1:32250277-32255277 GCF_040412425.1 Macrobrachium rosenbergii | reverse complement strand
TTCGGAATTTAGTAACATATTTTTGCAATGCAATACCGTTATCATTAATTTTGATGGTGAAAGGGGTCAGTACCATTTTTGTAATGCAATATCGTTATCAGTAATTTGGATGATGAAAGGGGTCGATTACAAAACTTTTTGGGAGCTATAGAGAGACTTTGAAAAGGATACAGAGTTGTATTTATTTAAAATTAGTGTTTATGTGTGTGTGTGGTGGAGAGAATGAGAACGCTATAACTAACTCTCTTACCGAGAATACATTGGGTTAATAGACTTCCCTGCCATGCCGAATTTACTTCAGCAGAAAAGATGCCAGTTTAATGACTCAGGATACCCGAAGGAAGCGAGTGTTTGGAGTCCTATATGACAGGCTGAAACGAAGTCCTTCAGGAGGTGTGGGAAGTCTCTTACCGAGAATACGTTGAGTAAGACTTCCTTGCCGAGGTGATGAATTTGTTTCTGTAGAAAAGATGTCGGTTTAATGAATCAGGATACCTGGAGGAAGCGAGTTTTCGGAGTCCTATATGACAGTCGGGAACGAATTCCTTCAGATGTGGGACCTCTTTTGACGGATGAGACCTTTTGCTAGGAATAAAGAAATATATTATTATTTTATTTTAAAACGCAGGACAATGGGATGAGCAGCCCAAGGGTGTGTCTACACCGCAGTAAAACATGCCATGAACATGTCCGCAACTTGTTGCAGTCATATCACAAACAGGTTGACAACAAGGCGACCATCTTTTGGCCAATGCTGGATAATCGTAAGAAGCACTGGTTAGGTCGTTAACTTGTATTCAACTTGTTGGTGATGTGTGTGTGGGATAAGTTACCGACATGTTTGTGACATGTCTTACTATATTGTGAACGCTCCCCAATGTTTCTATCGAGCTAAGGGCTGATGGAAACTAGAAATAGGTGGAAGGATATAGGGTGCTGCTTCACCCAGAGGAAACCATACAGTTTACGGCACAGGCCTTTAGCCTCATGAAGGATGGAAGGCTGTTTACATTTAGGAAAACGAAAGCAGGAAGAGAATCCTAAGCAATGTCCCCTGTAACGGGCTGGTGCTTTCAGTGAACCAGGCATGACTTCAGGTTCTTTGCAGCGTCCCTTCGGCCCCCTATAGCTACAACCCCTTTCATTTCTTTTACTGTACCTCCATTCACATTACCTTGCTATCCAACCTCTCCTAACAATTTCATAGTGCAAATGCGAGATTTTCTTCCTGTTGCGCCTTTCGAACTTTCTACTCCCAATCCTTTTCAGCACTGAATGACCTTATAGCTCCCAGTGCTGGGCCTTTGGCCTAAACTCTATATTCCATTCCATTCCAAAGCATTTCACGTACAGGAAAAGAAATAGGTACCGAACCGTCCATTCCGAGATCTGCTGATTTTAGCAGGTCGCATAACCCAAATGTTGACCTGACCTGTCACGAAGCCACCGAACATAATATGAACATGCCATTCACATTATGAACGTTAGATTATCAGGATACGCTTTCAGTTGATATCCGTCATATCTCAACTCACATTTTACTTTTCATTTGCCTCGGTCCGATTTGGATTTGCCAGCTGTGATTAGATGTCAATTAGCCGTAATTATTTTAATCATAAGCTCAATTATGACCTGATTTACAGGGGAATGTCACTCACGTACGGTGCAATTTGTCCGTCTCTAATTACTGCCTCTGTAATAATGTTCATCACGGAATTAAAAGCTCTCCGTAATAACGTGTTTTAGATACCTACGTGACGGATGGTAATGGACCTCAGGATATATAGCCCACCTGCAGGAGTTTGGTTAATTTTTTTTTTATTTTACCTATATTTTTTTATTATTTTATCTCGATTTTACATGGCTTTATTTTTTTAAAATTTTACCTATATTTTTTTTATTATTTTATTTCGATTTTACAGTGCATGTTAATTCGGTATTCGTGGAGAGCGAATGTATTGTGTAAAATATTGTATTTTGGTCCATTATTTTTTATCCGTTATGATGTCACATAACTTACAAAATGTTTTATTTCAAGAAGGTAAAAGTTTGAGTTATTCTTGAGAATGAGGATATCTTATTAAATTTTGCCTCCTCTCTCTCTCTCTCTCTCTCTCTCTCTCTCTCTCTCTCTCTCTCTCTCTCTCTCTCTCTCTCTATATATATATATATATATATATATATATATATATATATATATATATATATATATATATATATATATATATATATATATATATATATATATATATATATATATATATATATATATATATATTATATATATATATATATATACATATATATATATATATATATATATATATATATATATATATATATATATATATATATATATATATATATATTATATATATATAATATATAAAATATATATGTATAAAAGTACATATATATTTAAATATATAAATATACGTATATATATAAATATATATACGTGTGTGTGTTTTAATGTATGTATGTTCTTTGCTTCACCAATTCTGCTTTCCCTTTTACGTGAAAAATACATCCGAAACTAACGTTTCCTCACCATATATAACCTAATTTTAACCTAACTTAGCAACGTGTATCATACCTAAAAACCCCGTATTTGGTAAGCTTAATGTTACCTGAAACCAAACACTACCGCGCATAGCTTCTAAACCTGTCTGCCATTTCATGAGTCCCCGACAATGTCTTTAACCTGAGAAGTTAATCCAGCCATTTTATGCGAGAAAACTCACATACATGTATACATGTATGTATACATATATATATATATATATATATATATATATATATATGTATAAAGTTAAAGTCCTCCTGGGCCTCTGTAGGCTCATGGGGCAGGCGCTGATCTCCTGTTTCTTTAGGCCGAAAGCCAGGGGGGAGGGGGACAGGTCCCAATGCCTGTGACATATATATGCTGTATGTATATATATACACAAATATATGTATATATACATATATACACGGATATATGTGTGTGTATATATATATATATATATATATATATATATATATATATATATATATATATATATATATATATATTTATATTTATATTTGAATGGCACCAAAAAGATGTTAGCTATGCTCTTCTCCGCCCTGCTTGCGACCCACCTCAATCGAGTGACTTCCCTTAACTCATTACTTAAGTCATTAGATATACAGTGTGATTTAACGAACGTGGATGTTTAATCACAAAAACAATAACTTGTCAATGACAACCTCCTCCCCCCAGAAAAAAAAAACACTCCCATTTTATTACGACGAAACATTGACATATATGGCAACCCGAAAGTCAGATATGAAGAAATGTCTGCTATGAATAATTCATGCATTGGTACAGTGTCTTCAATTGTCTTATTCAGCCCCTTCCCTCCTCCTCCCTTCCTCCCCCCCTTCCCCTCCCCCGCATGAAATATGCATGCAGTAGGTAAATTGTCTTTCTTTGTCGGCGCAGTGTCTCCGGGATGTTTGGGTTTAAAGATATATTAAAATGGGTTTAAAAATGGTTGTTCCCTTTGTCTAAGTTGCTATTTTATTTATTGTTAATAATGCTGCTGTTGTGTTTGCGGTTGTTTTATGTTAAGGAAAACTATTGTGCCGGTTTTGTTTGGCCGTCCGCACTTTTTTCTGTCCGCACTTTTTCTCTCCGCCCTCGGATCTTAAAAACTACCGAGGCTAGAGGGCTGCAAGTTGGAATGTTGATCATCCACCCTCCAATCATCAAACATACCAAACTGCAGCTTTCTTGCCTCTGTAGTTTTGATTTTATTTAAGGTTAAAGTTAGCCATAATCGTACACTTCTGTTAGCGCTATGGGTACCAACAACATAGGCCACCACCGGGCCGTGGCTGAGTTTCATGGGCCGCGGCTAAGAGTTTTATGGGCCATGACTGAGGCCACCACCGGACGCAAAAGTCTATTGCGCCGAAGATTATTGTACGATCGCTTTACAGGTCAGAGTACAGTATAACGGACTGGGGATTGTGGAATCCTTGTCGCTCTTCTTCTTAAAGCGTAAAAGAAGAAGAAGAAGAAGAAGAAGAAGAAGAAGAAGAAGAAGAAGAAGAAGAAGAAGAAGAAGAAGAAGATCGGTCAAAGGCTGGATAGAAGGTATGAGAAAGGTATTGGGAAAAAAAGGGCTTTAATATTCACGGAAGAAGAAGTTCTTTGTGATTCGTGTTCATAATGTGTCTGATACGGTCCATGTGTATCGACAGGTTCTTCTAATGAAATTATAAGGCGGAAGCGTTTGCTACAGACAGACCTTGAGTATATTACATTGCATTCTTATTTTCATGCACGCTTCTTAGGCAGCATGTACGTACGCACACAGACACGCCCACCTGCAGAAGTAAAGCTAGATTTATGTAAACAATTGGTAGTTATTCATGTGGAGGTCGGTAAACATATCTTACCAATATATGAATATGTATATTATATATATATATATATATATATATATATATATATATATATATATATATATATATATATATATATATATATATATATATATATATATATATATATATATATATACGTATTATGTATATGTGTATATATATATATATATATATATATATATATATATATATATATATATATATATATATATATATATATAATCTCAATAAAAGGAACCCATACAAACGACTAAAGTTAGAAAGTTAATGCTATATATTTCGGAGAACAACTATCTCCCTGTACAGGTAGGGAATGAATGTGTGTGTATGTGCGAGAGAGAGAGAGAGAGAGAGATAAAAGTCAGGTAAGACAGACATTTTCACACATTTCCAAATTAATCTTGCTGGTTATACACAGGAAACGCCATCATATATCGAGAAAGGCCAATACTTTCGTCGAATTACCTGCGGAGGAATCACGGTAATACTACTCAGTATCTTTGATGGCGGCTGCTAACATTTCATGAATTTGGTCGCGCAAGAAATATCATTGCGTTGTTTTTATTACAACTCTCAGACCTCAG
>NC_089763.1:32227777-32232777 GCF_040412425.1 Macrobrachium rosenbergii | reverse complement strand
AAAGGAAAAGAGAAAATCCACTGGTAGAATGAGAGATAGATAAGGAGAGAAAGAGATATAGATAAGGAGAGAAAGAAGGAAAAAGGAAAAGAGAAAATCCACTGGTAGAATGAGAGATAGATAAGGAGAGAAAGAGATATTGATAAGGAGAGAAAGAAGGAAAAAGGAAAAGAGAAAATCCACTGGTAGAATGAGAGATAGATAAGGAGAGAAAGAGATATTGATAAGGAGATAAAGAAGGAAAAAGGAAAAGAGAAAATCCACTGGTAGAATGAGAGATAGATAAGGAGAGAAAGAGATATTGATAAGGAGAGAAAGAAGGAAAAAGGAAAAGAGAAAATCCACTGGTAGAATGAGAGATAGATAAGGAGAGAAAGAGATATAGATTAGGAGAGAAAGAAAGAAAAACGAAAAGAAAATCCACTAGTAGAATGGAGAGAGAGAGAGAGAGAGAGAGATAGATAGATAACGAGGGAAAGATTGAGTGAGAGATAGATACGGAGAGAAAGAGACAGATAAAGAGAGAAAGAAAAAGATAAAAGAAAAAATCCACTGGTAGAATGAGAGATAGATAGGGAGAGAAAGAGAAGGATAAGGATGGAAAGATAAAGATAAAGATAAAGAAAATCCCCAGCTTTTGTTTGCGCCAAGTGCAAAGGGGTATACCACGCACGTTTTGCGCCTGTCAGCGGATGCTGTCAATTTAGGATCCCACGAGATAACAGATGATGCTGACGGATTAGGGACTTAAATCCATAATTTTGTGTTTGTTCAGGCGCGCTGAGGAGTACAGTCAAATGTCAAAACATTATGTTTAGGATAATATCCATGTCAACATTACGTTTAAGATCAAATCCTTCTCAACATGATGTTTAGGATAATATCCTTGTCAGCATAGTGGTTAGGGTAAATTCCTTTTTAACATGATGTTTATGATAATATCCTTGTCAACATAATGTTTAGGATAATATCCTTGTCAACATTACGTTTAAGATCAAATCCTTCTCAACATGATGTTTAGGATAATATCCTTGTCAGCGTAGTGGTTAGGGTAAATTCCTTGTTAACATAATGTTTATGATAATATCCTCGTCAACATAATGTTTAGGATAATATCCTTGTCAACATAATGTTTAAGGTAAATTCCTTGTCAACATTATGTTTAAGGTCAAATCCTTCTCAACATGATGTTTAGGAGATTGCCCTTGTCAACATATAATGTTTAGGGTAAATTCCATGTTAACATAATGTTTATGATAATATCCTTGTCAACGTAATGTTTGGAATAATATTCTTGTGAACATAATGTTTAAGATCAAATCCTTCTCAACATGATGTTTGGGACAATATCCTTGTCAGCATAGTGGTTAGGGTAAATTCCTTGTTAACATAATGTTTATGATAATATCCTCGTCAACATAATGTTTGGAATAATATCCTTGTCAACATTGTGTTTAAGATCAAATCCTTCTCAACATGATGTTTAGGATAATATCCTTGTCAACTTAATGTTTGGAATAATATCCTTGTTAATGTTTGGAATAATAGCCTTGTCAACACAATGTTTAGGGTAAATTCCTTGTCAGCATAATTTTTAGGATAATATCATTGCAAACATATCAACGTAATGTTTAAGATAAAATCCTTATCAGCACTGTGTTTAGGATAAAATTCTTGTCACCATAATGTTTAAGATCAAATCCTTGTCAACATAACGTTAAGGATAAAATTCTTATCAACATAATGTTTAGGATGAAATCCTTGCTAACATAATATTTCGGATAAAGCCTTGTCAACAAATTGTGTAGGTTAAAAGCCATGTCATCATAATGTGTAAGAAAGAATCGGTGTCAACATCATATTTAGGATAATATTCTTGTTAGCATAAAGTTTTAGGATTAAATTCTGTTGAAAAGCATTGGGTTAAAGATCAAGGCCTGTTCAAAAAACTCTTGTTTGTTTTTCAATTTAAGAAACTCTTTTGATATATACATACACACATATATATATATATATATATATATATATATATATATATAAATATATATATATATATATATATATATATATATATATGTATGTATGTATATATATATATATATATATATATATATATATATATATATATATATATATATATATATATATATATATATATATATATATATATATATATATATGTAAATGCACTTATCATCATTATTATTATTTAAGAGATGATGTAACCAAACAAACTGTTGCAGGACTACTTAAATTTGATAAATTTAATATAAGTAGAACATGTCATTATTGAGGTAAATCCTTGAATCTCAGCAGTTCATTATTATTATTATTATTATTATTATTATTATTATTATTATTATTATTATTATTATTATTATTATTATTCCCCAGTTGCTATTTCCTCAAACGGCCAGACACACTCGTCACTTATCCAATTTTCCGTGTCAATTTGTGCGGTCTTGACTCCGTAATTATGCTTTCCTATCGTCTCCATCAAGTCTTACGTGCTATGCAACGTTCTTTTTATTTTCTTTTTTCCTTTTTAGTTAGAACTCCATTATGGCAGAATTGTTCTGTGTTTTGCCTTCAGAGAGAGACACGCGACGCTACAGAGCTTTCGTTTTAATCAGCCTGTATCTCATTAGCCGACCCGAGAGATTGCAAATCGCTGGTAAAGGCGATAAGTGGCTTCATGTATGTGAGAGTAGGAAGATTTAGTACAGTAATTACCACTATTTGCTGAGTAATTTTGTCTTTCTTTGTATGTGTGTGTATGTGTATATATATGTATGTATATATATACATATATATATATATATATATATATATATATATATATATATATATATATATATATATATGTGTGTGTGTGTGTGTGTGTTTATACATACATATATATATACAGTATATAGTGTTTGTTTTATGTATGTTTGCATGCATGCATGCATATATGTATGCTGCTATATCTATGACGTTTTCCACCTTCGATGAAGCCCACCACAGTCGATCACTATCCAGGTTATTAATTCACAGCTGAGATTGAAAGACCACGAGAACTATAACCAACCAGGAGGGGGAAAATGGATCTGAGAATCTTAATCATGAAAGAGAATGAGAATCCCAGTTCCAAAATGAGATTGATTACCTCAATCAGTAAAGAAAATGAGAATCACACTCGGTAACAAGACTGAGAATCACCGTTGGGAGGCGTGGGGGAAGCGGTTGGGGGAAGAGGGAGGGGGGAAGGTGAAAATTCACGTGTAAAAAAAAAGTGAACAAGACAGTTAAAAATGTGTTGATTTTCATAATCAGTGACGAAAATTGAGAATCCCAATCACCAAGTAGCCTGAGAATCATTGGTGGTAGGGGAGGGGAGGGAGTTAGTTAAAATTAAAATTCACGATTAAAAAAAGTGATCACGACACTCTGAAAATGTGATGATTTTGTTAATCAGTAACGAAAATGAGAATCCCAATCAGTAAGTAACCTGAGAATCACTGTCAGGAGAAGGTTTTTGAGAGGGGGGGGATATAGAAGGGATGAAATTTCACGATTTTAAAAAAGAAAGTGATCACGACACTCTGAAAATGTAATGATTTTCTTAATCAGTAACGAAAATGAGAATCCCAATCAGTAAGCAGCCTGAGAATCACTGTCAGGAGAAAGGGGTGTTGGGGATGGGTGGAATGGGGAATGAAGGGGTGAAAATTCTTGATTAAAAAAAAAAGAAGAAGAAGAAAGTGATCACGACAAAGAAAACTTCCAGAATAAATTCCTTTCCTCTCTTTTCCCCTTTGTTCGAAAACCTCATTTCCCGCTTATATTTTTCTTTTCTCTGTGTCCCACTAATTATTGGACCATTTTTCTTCCCGAGCGGAGCAACTAGGGCGGATAATGAGTTTAATTCCCTGATTGCGTTTATATACGCGGTCGTAGAGACGCTGCCGGCGCCTTAATCAAGCTGGGAACTGCATTTTTAATGTCACCCCTAGTCATGAACTTTGGGGTAATTAGCTCTCTCTCTCTCTCTCTCTCTCTCTCTCTCTCTCTCTCTCTCTCTCTCTCTCTCTCTCTCTCTTAATCGTATTCTTTTGTTAGCAAGATTAATGTAGTGTGGTTGTAGTTCATTCTCGATTCTTCACCATAACTGTGACATCATATATATGTATATATATGCTATTTCTTTGATAATTTGTGTTGATTTATTATGCTACTGATTAATGGGTCATATATATTAAGAACCTGCTTTGTCTTCTATTTATTGTTTAGATGTTTTGATTGTTTTGATTTCTCTCTCTCTCTCTCTCTCTCTCTCTCTCTCTCTCTCTCTCTCTCTCTCTCTCTCTCTCTCTTTTGAAGCAACTTCTTTAGACCTTTTTCTGAACCTGTGCGCTTATTCCTTTCTAATATCGTCTTAGGAGCCATAGACTATATATATATATATATATATATATATATATATATATATATATATATATATATATATATATATATATATATATACACATTCATATATGTATATATATACATATATATGCATATATATATATACATATATGTATATATATACACACACACATATATATATATATATATATATATATATATATATATATATATATAGTATTGCGATAAAAAGGGAGCAGAGAGAGAGAGAGAGAGAGAGAGAGAGAGAAGAGAGAGAGAGAGAGAGGATGGGCTGGACTATACATCACAAGGAAGACAGGAAGAAGACGAAATCTGAAGAGATGAATAGCATCTTATACTCCCCCAGCCATCCATCCCCCCGCCCCTAATCCCAGTGGCCATTCCCAACTTCTCCTCCGTAGAGGAGAGAGAAAAAAATGTCTAGGCCGATGGTACCGTAAGTAACATCTGCTCAGTCGCGGGAAGTAAATCTCAGTCCGCAGAGAGTGCAGCCACGACTGGAAGAGGCTCAGAGAATCTACCAATGAGAATGCAGGGATTTTGCGGGAACAAGATTAACCAGTAATACT
>NC_089763.1:32212777-32220277 GCF_040412425.1 Macrobrachium rosenbergii | reverse complement strand
TTATTATATTCATTTCATTCCTTCTCTGTCTCTACTACTACCAAGAAGGTAATTATTATATACATCCTTTTTTTAGTTTTTCTGTTAAAGAAAACTATTGTGCCGGCTTTGTCTGTCCGTCCGCACTTGATTCTGTCCTCAGTTTTTCTGTCCGCCCCCAGATCTTAAAAACTACTGAGGCTAGAGGGCTGCAAATTGGAATATTGATCATCCACCCTCCAATCATCAAGCACACCAAATTGCAGCCCTCTAGCCTCTGTAGTTTTTGTTTTATTTAAGGTTAAAGTTAGCCATAATCGTGCCTCTGGCAACTATATAGGATAGGCCACCACCGAGCTGGCGTTAAAGTTTCATGGGCCCGGCCGCGGCTCATACAGCATTATACCGAGACCACCGGAAGACAGATCTATTTTCGGTGGCCTTGATTATGCGCTGTAACGGCTGTACAGAAAACTCGATTGCGCCGAAGAAACTTGTTTGTTTACAGTAATAAAATGCATTGTTCACTTGTCTCCTATTTAAAATTCGTACAAGTCAGGAATGTGTACTCCAGTGAAATAGGGTCATTCACGTTGATGCTGTCTTGATTGAACGGCAAGAGTTCACTACAGTTAGAGTTCATCTTTCAAAATTTTTGGATGGTTATTTTGTGAACTGTCTTGTGTAACAGAGAACTTATTCGATAAGTAAACACTCAAGTATAGACATTCTCACAACACTTAATTGCTTTGTTGCATTGCTAAACCTTTTATTTTCCTTTTCCTTTTATTATTATTATTATTATTATTATTATTATTATTATTATTATTATTATTATTATTATTATTATTATTATTATTATTATTATTATTATTATTTGGAAGGAGGCCCCCGTTTTAGGGCTGCAATTGAAAAATATTATTATTATTATTATTATTATTATTATTATTATTATTATTATTATTATTATTATTATTATTATTATTATTTAGGAGTAGTCCCCTTTTATGATTGCAATTGAAAAATAATAATAATATTATTATTATTATTATTATTATTATTATTATTATTATTATTATTATTATTATTATTATTATATTAGCACCACCACCACCAGCAACAGCAGGAACAATAATAATAATAATATTAATAGTAGTAGTAGCAGTAGTGTTGATAATAGTCATACCAACATTAAATCATCGCAAGACAGACCACAAACTCCCACGGAGCCACACTATATCGTTTACACAACGCGGGAGGAAAAAGCGAAAAACTTCCCACTGATCCGCCTGCCGCAATAATGCAAGTTAATCCCGGCGTAATATCACACGCCTGACCTCTGCCCTAATGAAGCGGGGAGTATCATCGTCGTCGTACCAACAAGGCAGCTTCGTTGCATTGTTTCTGAAATTCGACGCGAGAGAACACAAGCCACTCGGCTATACTTAACGACATTGCACGCAGACAGGGCGTGAACAAGTGTGTCTTTCTTGCACCTCGTAAAGGCTTAGAATTAGATCTGTCATTCGGCGGCCGTCGCCTGGAGGCATTGCTGATGTTTTGTTTAGCTTTTTGTTTATGGTCGTTTCCAGGTTTCCAAGTGGGTGGGTTGTCGCTTCGCTCGGGTTTAGGCTAAGCTTTTCATTCTCTCTCTCTCTCTCTCTCTCTCTCTCTCTCTCTCTCTCTCTCTCTCTCTCTCTCTCTCTCTCTCTCTCTCTCTCTCTGTCTTCCTTGCTTCGGGTTTTGGCTGGAAAAATGGCGTTGGAATGCAGATAAGAAAAGAGAAAACCAGCTGATTACGTTGGACAATCACATTTAATATCAGCCTTCAACAAGCAAGTTCATTTCAATCTGCGTAAATAACCACGATTGTTTTTTTGGTTTTACTACCTTTCTCCCGGCCTGGGCTAGAAAAGGTTTTTTGAGCAGGAAAAATGTCATGCACATGCAAAGTAAAAAAAAAAAAATATAACAGCTGACTAGGTTTAATAATTATTTGAATTTCAGCCTTTAGCACGCAAATTATTCCAACCCTCGTAGTTATGCACAGCCATTTACCATTCTTTTTTCTTTCTTTCTCCCGGCCTGGGCTAGAAAAGGGTTTTTGGGCTGGAAAATTGTCCTGAGAATGCAAAGCAAGAAAAAGGTAACAGCAGACGAGGCTGAATAATCATTTTAATTTCAGCCTTCAGTAGGCAAATTATTTCGCTCTTTGTAGTTTCCCGTTCTTTTTCTTCCCTTCCACGGGCCTGGGCTAGAAAAAGGGCTGTGGGATGGAAAAATGTCATTGGAATGCAAACAAAAAAAATAAAACAGCTGAGGCTTTGAACAATCATCTTAATTCCAGCCTTCAAAAAGCAAGTTTGTTGCATATTTCGTATATATGCAAAACTGTGCCCGTTCTCTTTTCTTCCTTCCTCCGGGCTTGTGCTGGAAAAAGGGGCTAAAATTTAGGCTGGCATCAAGAATAAAAGCAACTGACGAGAGTGAACAAACATTTTCATTGCGCAAGAAGCCCGCACCGAAAACAGTGACGCTGCAAGTCGTATGTTTGCAGAAAATCTGCATCGTAAGAGCTGGACCTAATGATGGACTACGCTTGAAGGGCCGTTGTGTCATGTCTTTATTTAAAAAAAATACAGGTCTTTATTTAAAAAAATATATATATATATATATATATATATATATATATATATATATATATATATATATATATATATATATATATATATATATATATATGTAATTGTAATAACCACAATGCCCTCTTAACTAATCGAACTCTTCGCGCATTTTTCAATGCGCTTGTCACTACAAAGCCTTAAGATCTACGTGCAAGAAATATGAAGAGATTATGATGTCCGGTAGCGGGAAACGAACCCGGGTTCCATATATGCACAACACACACATATGTATATATACACATAAATATACATATAAAAATACATATACAAGACTGGACCGTTAGCCCACACAGCAAAACCCTTCCCTTTTATCCGGATAGTAGCTGATAAGTGCTTAAACTCCTCATATTTCCCGGAAGCAACCTTGTCACTTCCACCGAAATCGTAATCTCGCATCGAGCGACATAATCTATGAGAAGTATTGCATTCCAATAATTCAGGGGCGGTGTAGAGTAATGCTGTCATTGTATACCAGGGCTTTTAACAACGTTGGAATGGAGAGGGGACCGCGTAAATGACTTCAAATTACTCTATCGATTGTTTACCACTCACGTTTATGATCTGTTTTATGATTTACTGAAGGAATGCACAAGAGGTTGTATACAGTAGGTTCTGAAGTGTACAGGGGGGTTTGGCTGAAGTGGTGGTGCTGCAGTCTGGCTGGAAGCCTGAAATGATTTTTGTCCTCTGCACCCCGTTTTCAGGAAGTCAGACTAACCTGAAATCTTTTGTAGGTGAGAGAGAGAGAGAGATCTGAAATAAATCCCAGTTTTTTTTTTTTTTTTTTTTTTTTTTTCCTCTCAGTGGCGGTATACGCTACCTTGCTTCTATTGTGAAGGTTTCAGAGTGTTTTCCCTGGCCCTGTCTTTTTTTTTTTTGTGCGTTTTTGTTTTCTGTTCCTAATGGTTTTTCTCAATGACGATAGAGTTTTGTTCTTTGATTTTTTTTCTCAAGAGTTATGCATCGAAAATTCATGGTACAAAAGTATGGTATACATCTCTGTAATAATGAAGTTTAAGTTTGAAAAACGAAAGTACATTTGATGTAAAATAGTTATACAGAGAAAAACAACATTGGCTGTTTGTATTAAGATAGTGTTAATTCAAGGTCAGGAAATTCCAATGAATTATATTAATTTCCATTATTTTATTATTAATGATTATTCACTATGCGCGCACGTTCTGAACTTGCCAGCGTAGGCCATTAGATGTACCACCGGGCAATCATAAAAACCAAGTAATTCATTAATTGGCAACTTTGGCTTCTCAGGCCTCGTTGTGACCTAATATTATTGGTGGCATTAGACTTACAAGGTCCCCTGCAAGTCTTTTAACTATTGATTTTTGGGGTGAGGTTGCTAGCCCTACCAATACTCCCATGGGTCAAATGGTATTCTTAGCTGAACAAGCATCAAATTACCAACCAGTGCCCCTTTACTACCTATCGAGCAACCAGCTGTACGAACCGAACAGGACACTGCTTGACATTCATCACTGGTCACCCATCCAGGTAGTGACCAAAGTTACTGTCGTTGATCTGTCGACCGGCCGATATATCGAATTGTATATTTTCATATACGATGCCTCTTCCTTTCTCCCTCAACATAGAAAAAAAAAGAGAAAAAAAGCTTAAGAAGTGGATAAAAATATAAACGAATAAATGTTCAAGGGAAAATCATTTGTTAACAACGTATTTCATATGACCCTGTTCTGGAAGGCGATCACTATTTAGGACGGGAGGGGGGCGGAGCCCCGTTACGGTTGATTTACTGTCAGGCAATGTGGTAAAACACCCATTTCTTTTTAGGAAGCATTAGTTGCAAATTTGTGTTAGCATAAGTGTTTTTTTTATATGCCTTTATTTATTTCTTATCATTCTCTTCTGTTCTATGGAAGCTTGGTATGAAAGTTATTAGCCATTTCGGCAAAATAATAAGTAAAATAATGATTTCTTTTTAGGGAAGATTAATTGCAAATTTGTGTAGCATAAGTTTTTTTTTTTATATGCCTTTATTTCTTATTATTACCTTCTATTCTATGGAAGCTTGGTTTGAGGGTTATTGGCCATTTCGGCTTGTTCCAAAAGAGTCTTGGTTCATGTTTAATAATAAGATTAATAATAAGATTAATGATTATAATGGCAACGATTTTATGGACTTCTGTCAGTGCATGCGTTAACAAGTACCTAGTGTTTTTTAACATTAACGGTATATAATCTTGCACCTAATTTGGAGATTGTGAGAAATTGCTGGGAGATAGTGAGGAAATTGGTAGGAGATAGTGAGGAAATTGCTGGGAGGTAGTGAGAAATTGCTGTCAGACTGTTAGCCTCCCATAAATTTCTACACCCCACAGGGGGGGGAAGTGCCGTCAGTGCACCTCACGCTGTCCACTGTGGGCATTACTTACGGTTCTTTGCAGTGTGCTTTCGGCCACTAGCTGCAACCCCTTTCGTTCCTTTTACTGTACCTCCTTCCATATTCTCTTTTTTCCATCTTACTTTCCACCCTCTCCTTACAATTGATTCAGAGTGCGACTGCGAGGTTCTCCTCCTTTTACACCTCTCAAACCTTTTACTGTCAATATCCGTGTCAGCGTTGAATGACCTCATAGATCCCAGTGCTTGGCCTTTGGTCTAAATTCTATATTCAATTCAATTCATAAATTCCTACCAATAAAACATCGTAACTTTCACTGTAATTCGGTAAAATACCGGAGCGAATGAAGACCTGTGCCTTTCTGCAGAGCACCCCAAGAGAGAACTGGCTGATTTAGGTACAAATAATACATTTTTCTCCGATTACCATTCTTCAACGTCAGACTTTCGATTACCATCGTGCAGTTAATATTTTGTTATTCGTATGTACTTCATATTATTATTATTATTATTATTATTATTATTATTATTATTATTATTATTATTATTATTATTATATGCATGCATTCCTCTGTTGCAAATCAAAACACCATTAACTAGTGGCCCAGTAGGATTGAAAAGAAAAGAATAGCATTGATATATATATATATATATATATATATATATATATATATATATATATATATATATATATATATATATATATATATATATATATATATATATATATATATATCTTCAAGGCTGTAATTTACAAAAATATAACTTAAAATCTTATAAAGAAAAAAATAACAATTTACTAATCATTATAAGGTAGGTCATGTCCGTTCTTATAGTGATTTTTAAATGATTTTATTTTGTTTTTTTATAAGATTTTAAGTTATATTTTTGTAAATTACAGCCTTGAAGTTGCAATGAGATATTGCGAAACGCCGTCGGCAAAATAAACTGTTGTTTTTTATATACGTGTTGCCTTTTCCCGGATGCCCCCTTGATTATATATATATATATATATATATATATATATATATATACACACACACACACACACACACACACACACACACACACACACACACACACTGTATATAAGTAACATCATTTTCCGTGATCACGAACCCTAGGAATGCGTCGTATAAAATTTTTTTATCGTTCACTTGTTTTCGTAAAGCTTCACGTAAACCGGAACCTTATTTTATACATTTTTCAGTAGGTTCAGTAGCAGCGCGCGCACGCTCGTAGATTGTGTCACTTTACTACTGAGTGTCTGCTAAGTGAGAAATTGTTTTCCACGAGCATTTTATCGCAGCGCTTTTGTTTATTATTGACCTGAAACTGATGTAATAAGATGTTGTGGCTATAAACGAAATATCCTCTCATTACTTATTAGTGCATAAAATTTCAAATGGCTTATTTTAAAGCTTCTCTATGGCCATTTTCCATCGCGTCGTTTATTTGAATATTTCATTTAATGAAATTCCGATAGCACTGGGCTATAGCTTGGTCACCTATAGATTTCCAAAGGTTATGTTTTGTATGTAATGAATTTTTAAATATTAATGGCGTCCTTTTAACAGCATCGTTGCACTGGTTCCTCATCGAAAAACATTATTATTTTACCATGAGTTTTATTGTACGAGAAATCATTAGCTGATAAGAGAATTGTTAGCCATTTTCTTTCGAGTCGGAAATATCTTGTCAAGTTTGTCAGTCAGGTATGCTGTCAATGTCGATATTGTTATTGCATACGAGCATGTTCTGCTTTTTCGTGGGCCAAATGTAGAAATATTTCGGACAATTATAAAACTGCAATTTTGTAAAATGTTGACACAGAGTGCTGGCTGAATTTCAGACCATTGACGCTAGCTGTTCAAGTAACAAAGCTAATTTTTATTTTATTTTTTCAACAAATATTGCATAAAACGTTGATTGAATTCCTGGCCATATGGATTTACTTTTGACTTGGTAAATGAAGTGAAATTTATGAGAAATCTCTCTTCGATTGCAACAGCACTTGTCTCCAGTCAATAAATTGAGTTGCCTTTATTTTTCGCCGCCTCAAGTTCTCTAGTATATAACATTTCAAGAATGATTTGCTATATTCAGTATCTTCAGAATGAGCCAGGTTAAAATAGTTGTTTTTCTGTTGGTTTGCGGTTAATAATATTAGAGTAATATATTTTGTATTTCAATTAAATTTTTGTATGAATAGTTTCCCGTTGCTTTAGAATTAAATTTTTTATAATACTGACTGATTTGTAACTATGATCTATAGCTGATCATTTTTCCGTAACTGAATGAACCATTGTTTTAGTTTTTTTTTTTATGAAACATTTTTCTTAACCAAATACAAAGAGGTATTGTTTGTCTAATTTCAGAGTCTGTGGCTGTTCCTAATAGGTAATGCGATACACCATACCGTATAGGCAAATGTCATTCACAAATTTTACACGATTACGCG
>NC_089763.1:32200277-32207777 GCF_040412425.1 Macrobrachium rosenbergii | reverse complement strand
GGCTTTACAATAGCCTCATGTCTTTATTTCGTGTTTATCGAATGGTTTTATCCATAAACTGGGTGTACTGTATCAAAGGTTAATTCACTCGATGTATTTTAGCCCTTCTTCGTCCTTTCAAGAAAAGTGTCTTTCCCTGGGTATTGGTGTCCTTTATTTTCTCTCTCTCTCTCTCTCTCTCTCTCTCTCTCTCTCTCTCTCTCTCTCTCTCCCTCTCCCTTTTTGGAGAGATCAAAGAAGTCTCCTTTTCAGAAAATGTGGCCTTATGCATTCGCCTCTCTCTCTCTCTCTCTCTCCCTTTTGGAGAGATCAAAGAAGTCTCCCTTTCAGAAAAGGTGGCCTTATGCATTCTGGCTCTCTCTCTCTCTCTCTCCTTTTGGAGAGATCAAAGAAGTCTCCCTTTCAGAAAAGGTGGCCTTATGCATTCGCCTCTCTCTCTCTCTCTCTCTCCCTTTTTGGAGAGATCAAAGAAGTCTCCCTTTCAGAAAAGGTGGCCTTATGCATTCGCCTCTCTCTCTCTCTCTCTCTCCCTTTTTGGAGAGATCAAAGAAGTCTCCCTTTCAGAAAAGGTGGCCTTATGCATCGCTCTCTCTCTCTCTCTCTCTCTCTCTCTCTCTCTCTCTCTCTCTCCCCTTTTTGAGAGGTCAAAGAAGTCTCCCTTTCAGAAAATGTGGCCTTATGCATTCACTCTCTCTCTCTCTCTCTCTCTCTCTCTCTCTCTCTCTCTCTCTCTCTCTCTCTCTCTCTCTCTCTGGAGAGATCAAAGAAGTCTCCCTTTCAGGAAAGGTGGCCTTATGCATTCGCCTCTCTCTCTCTCCCTTTTTGGAGAGGTCAAAGAAGTCTCCCTTTCAGAAAATGTGGCCTTATGCATTCACCTGCCTCTCTCTCTCTCTCTCTCTCTCTCTCTCTCTCTTTGGAGAGGTCAAAGAAGTCTCCCTTTCAGAAAATGTGGCCTCATGCATTCACCTGCCTCTCTCTCTCTCTCTCTCTCTCTCTCTCTCTCTCTCTCTCTCTCTCTCTCTCTCTGGAGAGATCAAAGAAGTCTCCCTTTCAGAAAAGGTGACCTTATGCATTCGCCTCTCTCTCTCTCTCTCTCTCTC
This sequence comes from Macrobrachium rosenbergii, assembly GCF_040412425.1. NCBI lineage: Eukaryota > Metazoa > Arthropoda > Malacostraca > Decapoda > Palaemonidae > Macrobrachium > Macrobrachium rosenbergii. The sequence continues at coordinate 32,206,677 of NC_089763.1, read as the reverse complement.
TCTCTCTCTCTCTCTCTCTCTCTCTCTCTCTCTCTCTCCGTGGTTCCTTCTTCTGTTCCTATCCTTGCGTTGGATTTTGCTTGATGCCCGTGGAAAGATCGATGCGGGGTCTTCGGTTTGGTTGCTTTTTGGTGTTCGCGTTGCTTTGGTTTCCCATTTGGGGCCATGTTGTTAAGGGGACTTATATATATATATATATATATATATATATATATATATATATATATATATATATATATATATATATATATATATATATATATATATATATATATATATATATATATATATATATATATATATATATATAGTGCGTGTGTGTAATTTTGGTTTGTACAGTTTTTTTATTTTTTTATTCTTCTAGCTTTTCCGAGTGGACTTGTGTTTGTGCATGTGTATGTGTGTGCGTGTTTGTGTGCGTATGTATCTGTGAATTTATAAATGGGCACTATATATACCTCTGTCAGTCAGCTGAACTAGATTTGCGATTGGAAGATCGATTTTTCTCTCTTTTACTGCCACGTTTTGCGAAGTTAGTTATAAACAAAACTATATTATTTCTTATATGTTATCGACAGTTGACTGTTGCTAAGCTGAAATATTATTATTATTATTATTATTATTATTATTATTATTATTATTATTATTATTATTATTATTATTGCCTTTTATGTTTTTGTAAATTTTACTGCTGTTACGATGAAATGTTATTGTTATTATAATTATCTTTATTAATATTACCATATATATTATTATTATTATTATTATTATTATTATTATTATTATTATTATTATTATTATTGGTGTTGTTGTTGGTATTGTTATTGACATAACGATGAAGTATTCTTACGACAGAATAATTTACGTGAAAAAGAGAAAACCAGAGATAAGAATAGAAAGTTTAGGTAAAAGGCAGGTGAAAGTGTAAACAGATGTAAAAAAAATAATGGAAGTACTGCACAAATAGCAGTTGACAAAATAAGAGTGAATTCACGTGACACTCGACACCGATAATCACGTGACATCGTCTTTATAAAGGCAGTGTCACGTGACACAATTTTCTGGCGTTTTTAAGCATCTTACTCCGAACTTTGTACAATTATGTCAGTCTTCATCCGTGTTTGTGAAAACATTCAAGTCACGTGTGTGTGTGTTTTTTTTTTTTTTTTTGTTAAGGCCATTTCACAGAAGCGCGATTATGCAAAACTTCCATTTTGGCAAAAAAAAAAGCATAGATTTGTTCGATTTTAATTGAGTGATCATATATGATATATATATATATATATGTATATATATTTATATATGTATATATATATATTATATTTATTTGTTCATTATTATTATTAAATACCAATCATGAAGTTTGTGTATTTGTAATCCTTACATCGCTGAAATCGTAATAAGCGATATCATGAATCCAGTGAATGAAAAATCTCTCTCTCTCTCTCTCTCTCTCTCTCTCTCTCTCTCTCTCTCTCTCTCTCTCTCTCTCTCATCATTAGTAATGACGTAAAGGAGACTCATACAGCCCCTAAGCAGTCCTAAGAGCAATGACGTCATAAGACCCTTGAAACTTCCTATAGTTAGACTTTGAGTATCACGTAATTACGATAAGTCTACAAGTCTATAGACTTACAGACTTTTTCCGTTAAATTTTGTACGTAATGAAAAAGAACAAGTAAGAAAAGTGTTTGTCTTTAAAGTGGAAAGTACTTCCAAAGTGACGCAGTCAGTAGAGAAAAAGTTATTACTAATATATAAGTAAATAGATAAAGGGCTTAAGATATACAAAAGACGATTATTGCCATACAAAGAAAATTTAGATAAACATAATGGCTTCTTAAGTTTCAAAAAAATTAATAGCAAAAATCTGATTCATTAAGCCTTTAATAAAAAAACATCTGGTCTCATTAAGCCTTTAATAAAAAAAAACAATTTCATTAAGCCTTTATTTTAAAAATCTGTTCTCGTTAAGCCTTTAATAAAAAAATTGTTCTCATTAAGCCTTTAATTGTAAAAAGTCTGCCTCATTAAGCCTTTAATAAAAAAATCTGTTCTCAGTAAGCCTTTAATAAAAAAAATGTTCTCATTAAGCCTTTGATATAACAATCTACCTCATTAAGCCTTTAATAAAAAAAAATCTGTCCTCATTAAGCCTTTTATAAAAAAATCTGTTCTCATTAAACCTTTGATAAAAAAAAATCTGTTCTTATTAACCCTTTAATAAAAAAAAATTTGTCCTCATTAAGCCTTTAATAAAAAAAATCTGTTCTCATTAAGCCTTTAGTAAAAAAAATCTGTTCTCGTTAAGCCTTTAATTTAAGAAATCTGCCTCTTTAAGCCTTTAATAAAAAATCTGTTCTCATTAAGCCGTTAATAAAAAAATCTGTTCTCATACCTTTAATAAAAAAATCTGTTCTCATTAAGCCTTTAATAAAAAAATGTTCTCATTAAGCCTTTAATAAAAAAAAATTTTCTCATTAAGCATTTAATAAAGAAAATCTGTTCTCATTAAGCGTTTAATAAAAAAAATCTCTTCTCATTAAGCCTTTAATAAAAAAAAATTCTTCTCATTAAGTCTTTAATAAAAAAATTCTCTCATTAAAAATCTGTTCTCATTAAGCCTTTAATAAAAAAAATCTGTTCTCATTAAGCCTTTAATAAAGAAAATCTGTTCTCATTAAGCCTTTTATAAAAAAAATCTCTTCTCATTAAGCCTTTAATAAAAAAAAATCTTTTCTCATTAAGCCTTTAATGAAAAAAAATTTTCTCATCAAGCCTTTAATAAAAAAATGTCCTCATTAAGCCTTTAGTAAAAAAAATCTGTTCTCATTAAGCCTTTATTAAAAAAAATCTGTTCTCATTAGCCTTGAATAAAAAAAATCTGTTCTCATTAAGCCTTTAATAAAAATCAAATCTGTTCTCATTAAACCTTTAATAAAAAAAAAAGTGTTCTCTTTAAACCTTTAATTAAAAAAAATCTGTTCTCTAAAAAAGTCTGTTCTCCTTAAAAAAAATCTGTTCTCATTAAACCTTTAATACAAAAAATCTGTTCTCAATCAAAAAATCTGTTCTCATTAAAAAATCTGTTATCATAAAAAATCTGTTCTCATTAAACCTTTAATAAAAAAATCTGTTCTCATTAAACCTTTAATAAAAAAAAATTTCTCATTAAAAAAAATTGTTCTCATTAAAAAAATCAGTTCTCATTAAACCTTGAATAATAAGGCTCAGAAAATGCACAAGGAGGCAAGGAATCACAAGTCTCAAAGGACAAGGAAACTTGAGAAAAAAAAAAAAGTGTGCTCTTTCTCCCTTCAGGTAGCGGGTCGTGGAATACTTTTAAGCCTTGCGTGCGTTACTCTGTCACGGCAGCGTGTGCGGCTCTTAGCACACTTTTTCATTCTTTCTTCTTCTTCTTCTTCTTCTTCTTCTTCTTCTTCTTCTTCTTCTTCTTCTTCTCATTTATTCTACTTCTTCTTCTTCTACTGCTGCTGCTGCTTTGGTGTGTCTTGTAACCTTCAATTTTTTTTTTTGTTTTTGTTTTATGTCGCTCTACTTTTTCAGTGATGCAATTAAAATCTGAGTTGGATTGGAAATGTCCTTAAGTGTTGCTCTGTTAGGATTTTCATATACATATACATACATATATATATATATATATATATATATATATATATATATATATATATATATATATATATATATATATATATGTATGTATAGATATATATATATATATATATATATATATATATATATATATATATATATATATATATATATATATATATATATATATATATATATATATATATATATATATATATATATATATATATATATAATATATATATATATATATATATATATATATATATATATATATATATATATATATATATCACATTATAAACACATTTATACATGCTTTATATTATACTCTCTCTCTCTCTCTCTCTCTCTCTCTCTCTCTCTCTCTCTCTCTCTCTCTCTCTCTCTCTCTCTCTCTCAACAACTTAAAAACATGTTCAGTGTTATTGATTAAAGGAACTTACAACTCGACGTGGAAACTTTTTACACTCCTGCAGGCTCCAAGTAATTTTTAAAAGAGGGAAAGTTGAGAGTACGGCCGAAGCCCCTAAATTTGAAAAACTAAACGCTAAGGAAACCTGCAGCAAACCTTGTCAGTCTTGTACAAACTGAAATGGTTCAGTATTTTATTTCAATTTTTGTGCCTCGTAAATAGCGTCAAGAAGGATGTTGGTAAGGTATTAGGATAGGGTTAGATATAATACCATTAGGGAAATTACGGATGCTCCATATATAGATTAGATAATGATGCTCCATATGTAGATTAGATAATGATGGAAGATAAGATGATAATAGTTAGATATTATGGTAAAGCTTAGAAATAACACTACTTAGGGAAATTACTGAAGCTCTTTACGTATATTAGATGTTCATGCAAGGGAGACTGAAATGGCCTGGACAACGTCCTTCGGAAAATCCCTGGGAGATTAACACGCTATAGCGTCACCTGTGTGGCACCAGAAGAATTGGGAGACCCAGACCTACTTTGATGAGAACCATGAGATGCGAAGCTGAAAAAAAGTAGAGATTTGTAGAAGTGATCATCCATCCTCCAGTCATCAAACATACCAAATTGCAGCCCTGTAGCCTCAGTAGTTTTTATTTTATTTAAGGTTAAAGTTAGCCATAATCGTGCTTCTGGCAACGATATAGGATAGGCCACCACCGGACCGTTGTGAAAGTTTCATGGGCCGCTGCTCCTACAGCATCATACCGAGACCCCCGAAAGACAGATCTATTTTCAATGGCCTTGATTATACGCTGTAGCGGCTGTACAGAAAACTCGATTGCGCCGAAATTTCTTCCGGCGCATTTTTAACTTGTTTAAGTGTTTATGAATCAGATATAAAAACTGACTCTTTCCAAAGTATCTGTGATATATTTATTTTCGTTATCAGTGTCATATTGTAAACACAACCCTCCCCACCTTCCCCGCTAACCTGCCGCTCTCTTACTCTCTTTTATTTCTCTTACAACATCCTTTCGCCATCCTAAATCCTCCACTAACGACCTCCCCGCCCCCACCCTTTCCCCTCCCCACATTCAAACCCTCCTGTCTTGGTTCACCTCCTTCCTCTCCACTCTCCTTTTTCCTTCTCCGGAAGATTTTTCTCCCACGCAGGGTCTTTTTGGAGATGTAAAAGGAAGTAGCAGGAGACCTCCTCCTCCTCCTCCTCCTCCTCCTCCTCCTCCTCCTCCTCCTCCTACCAGTGTCACCTACCTCACTTTCTGTTACTCCTTCTTCTCTTTTTCCAACATCCCTTACCTCACATCATCCACCCTTTCCTTATATTCCTCCTTCCCCCTCCTCTCCTCTTCCCCCTTAATCTTCCTCCGCCCCCTCTCCTCTCTTCACCTGCTCCTTTTGCGCCTTCAGATTGTCCGCTCCCCTCCTCCACCTCCTCCCGCAGTCTTCTCTTCTTCCTCTTCTATTTTTCCCTTCCTCTCATTCTTCTTCTGTTCCTTCTCTTCTCTTTCCTACTAATCTTCCTCCCCCTATTTTGCTCCTCACCCATTCTGTCTCCCCCACTCCTTTTCCCTTGTCCTGTGTCTTTTCCTCCCTCTCATTCTTCTTTTCTTTTCCTCCTCTTATTTCGCTTACTCCCCCTCTCCTCTCTCCCACACATTCTTCCTATTTCCCTCCCCCTCCCACCCACCCCTCCTTCTCTTTCTCTCTCTGTTCCACCACTACTCTTCCTCCTCTTCCCTCCTTCCCCCTCTCACATTCTTCCTGTTCCTTTTCCCCTCCCCTCCCCTCCCCTCCCTTACCCTTTCCTCCCCCCCCCCCTTCTCTTTTTCTCTATTCCACTACTTCTCTCCCGTACTCTTCCTCCTCCTCCCATCTCCTTCCCTCCCCTCCCTTCCCTTTTCCCTTCCCATATCCCCTCTCACTCCCCCTTCTCTCTCTCCCTATTCCACTACTTCTCTCCCGTACTCTTCTTCTTCCTCCCTCCTTCCCTCCCTCGCATTCTTCCTGTTCCTATTCCCCCTCCTCCTACCATCCCTTCTCCCTTCCCGTTTCCCCCTCCCACTCCCCCCCTCTCTCTCTCTCTCTCTCTCTCTCTCTCTCTCTCTCTCTCTCTCTCTCTCTCTCTCTCTGTTCCACTACTTCTCTCCCGTACTCTTCCTTCTTCTCCCCCCTCCTTCCCTCCCTCACATTCTTCCTGTTCCTATTTCCCCTCCCCCTCCCCTCCCATCCCCTTCCCGTTCCCCCGTCTCACCTTTAGCCATTTGCAGAAGCTCCTCCATCTTCGTGCGAGACAGTTACCGTCACATCAACAGACAAGAGACTCACTTGGAGGTGCTC
>NC_089763.1:32190277-32197777 GCF_040412425.1 Macrobrachium rosenbergii | reverse complement strand
ATTTGCCAATTGATTTCTTATTATTTGACTTAGACTGCTAATATTATGTGGGAAATTACGCTTATATACATCTAGATCAGGTGCTTGTCCTTTTAAAATAACTCAAGCTTAGAGAGAGAGAGAGAGAATTTGCTTTTAAGTTAGTGAAAGTACTTGAAACCGATACACAGACTTCAAGGTGTGTTAAATGTCTACCAACCTTAGGAAGCATGCAAGAGTGTTTGAGTAATCTAAGCCTTCTAGTATTACTAAATATTTGGAGGGTGAATTGAATTCATTTTTTAAATACATAAAAATTCATACGTACATATACGCGTATTCATAGACACGCGCTTGTTGGCGCTTTCCATTTACAACTTACTTTCGTATTTCAAATTAATTTCATGCTTTATATTATTCGTTGGTGTGTTCATACTGGCTAACTGCTTCGCGTACTTGTATGATATTAGTGAATGATTATAAGCTAGTAAAACTAGACCGGTCATAAAGGACGATCATATCACAGAGGGGCGGTCCCTGGGTACGGTAAGTGCCGTCCAAAATCACGGGTGCTCCTTACCTATGGACCAAAATTCTTAAAAAAAAATTAAATATATAGGTATACACATTGGGACGTTGCCATTCATCTTAATCTTGCAAGCACTCGAAAACTTCCAGGATACCAAATATATAGGTCCACATTAGGACGTTGCCATTCACCTTAATCTTGCAAGCACTGTAAAACTTCCAGGATCCCAAATATATAGATACATATTAGGATTACCATTCATTAATCTTGCAAGCACTGTAAAACTAGGATACCAAATATTCACTTTAGGACGTTGCCATTCACCTTAATCTTGCAAGCACTGTAAAACTTCCAGGATACCAAATATATAGGTACACTTTAGGACGTTGCCATTCACCTTAATCTTGCAAGCACTGTAAAACTTCCAGGATCCCAAATGTGTAGGTACATATTAGGACGTTGCTTCAAAAAAGCTCCAAAACTTCCAGGATACCAAATATATAGGCCCACATTAGGACGTTGCCATTCACCTTAATCTTGCAAGCACTGTAAAACTTCCAGGATCCCAAATGTGTAGGTACATATTAGGACGTTGCCATTCACCTTAATCTTGCAAGCACCCTAAAAACTTCCAGGATACCAAATATATAGGCCCACATTAGGACGTTGCCATTCACCTTAATCTTGCAAGCACTGTAAAACTTCCAGGATCCCAAATATATAGATACATATTAGGACGTTACCATTCACCTTAATCTTGCAAGCACCCTAAAAACTTCCAGGATACCAAATATATAGGTACACTTTAGGACGTTGCCATTCACCTTAATCTTGCAAGCACTGTAAAACTTCCAGGATCCCAAATGTGTAGGTACATATTAGGACGTTGCCATTCACCTTAATCTTGCAAGCACTCGAAAACTTCCAGGATACCAAATATATAGGCCCACATTAGGACGTTGCCATTCAGCAAGCGAAAACTTCAGGATACCAAATATATAGGTACGCTTAATCCATTCGCCTTAATCTTGCAAGCACTCTAAAAACTTCCAGGGCCCCAAATATATAGGTACACATTAGGACGTTGCCATTCACCTTAATCTTGCAAGCACTCGAAAACTTCCAGGATACCAAATATATAGGTACACATTAGGACGTTGCCATTCACCTTAATCTTGCAAGCACCCTAAAAACACCCCAAATATATAGGTACACATTAAGACGTTGCCATTCACCTTAATCTTGCAAGCACTCTGAAACTTCCAGGATACCAAATATATAGGTACACTTTAGGACGTTGCCATTCACCTTAATCTTGCAAGCACTCTAAAAACTTCCAAGATACCAAATATATAGGCCCACATTAGGACGTTGCCATTCACCTTAATCTTGCAAGCACTGTAAAACTTCCAGGATCCCAAATGTTAATATTAGACGTTGCCATTCACCTTAATCTTGCAAGCACTCGAAAACTTCCAGGATACCAAATATAGGTACGCATTAGGACGTTGCCATTCGCCTTAATCTTGCAAGCACTCTAAAAACTTCCAGGGCCCCAAATACATAGGCCCACATTAGGACGTTGCCATTCACCTTAATCTTGCAAGCACTGTAAAACTTCCAGGATCCCAAATGTGTAGGTACACATTAGGACGTTGCCATTCACCTTAATCTTGCAAGCACTCGAAAACTTCCAGGATACCAAATATATAGGTACGCATTAGGACGTTGCCATTCGCCTTAATCTTGCAAGCACTCTAAAAACTTCCAGGCCCCCAAATACATAGGTACACATTAGGACGTTGCCATTCACCTTAATCTTGCAAGCACTCTAAAAACTTCCAGGATCCAAATATATAGGTACACATTAGGACGTTGCCATTCACCTTAATCTTGCAAGCACTCTAAAAACTTAGGACCCATTCACCTTAATCTTGCAAGCACTCTGAAACTTCCAAGATACCAAGTATATAGGTATACATATTAAGACGTTGCCATTCACCTTAATCTTGCAAGCACCCTAAAAGCTTCCAGGGCCCCTAATATATAGGTACACATTAGGACGTTGCCATTCACCTTAATCTTGCAAGCACCCTAAAAATCTCCAGGGCCCCAAATATATAGGTACACATTAGGACGTTGCCATTCACCTTAATCTTGCAAGTACTCTAAAACTTCCAGGATCCTAAATATATAGGTACACATTAGGAGGTTGCCATTCACCTTAATCTTGCAAGTACTCTAAAACTTCCAGGATCCTAAATATATAGGTACACATTAGGAGGTTGCCATTCACCTTAATCTTGCAAGCACTCTAAAACTTCCAGGATCCTAAATATATAGGTACACATTAGGACGTTGCCATTCACCTTAATCTTGCAAGCACTCTAAAACTTCCAGGATCCTAAATATATAGGTACACATTAGGACGTTGCCATTCACCTTAATCTTGCAAGCACCCTAAAAACGCCCCAAATATATAGGATTCCTAAATCTTGCAAGCACTCTGAAACTAGGATACCAAATATATAGGTATACACATTAAGACGTTGCCATTCACCTTAATCTTGCAAGCACCTAAAAGCTTCCAGGGCCCTAAAACTACACATTAGGACGTCCATTCAAATCTTGCATAAAAATCTCAGGGCCCCAAATATATAGGTACACATTAGGACGTTGCCATTCACCTTAATCTTGCAAGCACTCTAAAAACTTCCAGGATCCTAAATATATAGGTACACATTAGGACGTTGCCATTCACCTTAATCTTGCAAGCACTCTAAAAACTTCCAGGATCCTAAATATATAGGTACACATTAGGAGGTTGCCATTCACCTTAATCTTGCAAGCACCCTAAAACTTCCAGGATCCTAAATATATAGGTACACATTAGGAGGTTGCCATTCACCTTAATCTTGCAAGCACTCTAAAACTTCCAGGATCCTAAATATATAGGTACACATTAGGAGGTTGCCATTCACCTTAATCTTGCAAGCACTCTAAAACTTCCAGGATCCTAAATATATAGGTACACATTAGGAGGTTGCCATTCACCTTAATCTTGCAAGTACTCTAAAACTTCCAGGATCCTAAATATATAGGTACACATTAGGAGGTTGCCATTCACCTTAATCTTGCAAGCACTCTAAAAACTTCCAGGATCCTAAATATATAGGTACACATTAGGAGGTTGCCATTCACCTTAATCTTGCAAGTACTCTAAAACTTCCAGGATCCTAAATATATAGGTACACATTAGGAGGTTGCCATTCACCTTAATCTTGCAAGCACTCTAAAAACTTCCAGGATCCTAAATATATAGGTACACATTAGGAGGTTGCCATTCACCTTAATCTTGCAAGTACTCTAAAACTTCCAGGATCCTAAATATATAGGTACACATTAGGAGGTTGCCATTCACCTTAATCTTGCAAGCACTCTAAAAACTTCCAGGATCCTAAATATATAGGTACACATTAGGAGGTTGCCATTCACCTTAATCTTGCAAGTACTCTAAAACTTCCAGGATCCTAAATATATAGGTACACATTAGGAGGTTGCCATTCACCTTAATCTTGCAAGTACTCTAAAACTTCCAGGATACTGAGGTCCTTCCACTCCACGGCATTTTTCAGCCATCCCAGATGCCTACACAAATCAACCACTTCGGTATTTTCGCAGTCTACGATGAGATTGATCGATCTTCTTGCTCACATTCAGTCTCAACTTTGTCCTTTGCAAACATTTTCAAGTACTGTTATTAGATACTGCAATTTCTCTTCACTATCCCCAATCTTTGTTTTATATTTCACGAGATTCTGCAATATATCTCTGCACTATCCCCAACCTTTGTTTTATGTTTCACTAGATTTTGCAATATCTCTTCAATCCCCAATCTTTGTTTTATATTTCACTAGATTCTGCAATATCTCTTCACTCTCCCCAACCTTTGTTTTACATTTTACTAGATTCCACAATTTCTCTTCACACTCCCCAATCTTTGTTTTATATTTCACTAGATTCTGCAATATCTCTTCACTATCCCTAATCAGCATCGTATTAATGGTCAACATCAATCATTCCACACATCATTCATGATCATTATCTTAACCAAAACTGTTCATATATGTCTAATTTCCTTTTGTCTAACATCGTACCTCATTCATTCATACTTCAACACTTCCCAGCCACGCAGGTAAACACGCCAATAAACGTGTATGTAACCTTAAATACATTATAAATGCGTGTTGATCCACGGACGCCTTTTGGAAAAGCGCCCTTTCCCAGTTTCACCTTTAATATTGACCTGTATCGTGAATTATAGAATAATACCCCCTTCAGTATTTGTTACCCTCCATCTATTGGTGACTGGTCCGCAGACAATGCACCGGCGTTCAAAGAGAAACGTAAATCATTCGTTTGGGGACTATTGTCGGTCGATGCTGCAACTAAGATAATCTAATTTTTTTTTTTTTTGGGGGGGGCGATTTTGGGGGGGCCGTTTTTATATGTTTGAGATTATGAGCGTGCGTTTTGGGTGGATTTATTTTTTGGCCCCTAGCTGCAACCCCTTTCATTCCTTTTACTGTACCTCCGTTCATGTTTCTTTCTTCCGTCTTGCTATCCACCTTCTGCTAACGGTTATTTCATAGAGCAACTGCGAGGTTTTCCTCCTGTTACACCTTTCAAACCTTTTACTCTCAATTTCCCTTTCAGCGCTATATGATCTCAAAGGTCCCAGTGCTTGGCCTTTGGCCTAAACTCTACATTCCATTGCATTCCAAAACTCCACCAAAAAATTATTTTGAATGTAAAAATGTAATTACAACAATTATTTGTTATAATTCACCGTATGTACATATTCATATGGAATGATTTAAAGTGGCCGTTATCATTCTAGGCAATCCCCTACAACTAGAATGCCCCAATATAATGTAAGTATAGAAAAATACTGATGAAAATAGTAGACAAAAAGGCTGATTAATCAACTCGTGGAAGGTCCCTTCTCTTCCCAAAACCTACTTTTGAATACCACCCAAAATCTAATCGCACGTTGCTAGTCACGTGACCACCTATGGCAAAAAGACGAACGAACAACGAAAAGACAAAGAAAGCAAAACAAATAAATAGAAAGCAAATAAACTTAACCATGGAAAACTTAGACAAAATAAACTTAGCCGAAGATACGACCACATAAAGAGAAGTAAAAAAACTAAATGGACATTTGAAAAGCAACAAAAATAAATAGAACACAAGTAGATTTAACTGAAGACATAAACACTTAAGCGGAAGTGAAAAAAAAAAGTAAATAATGCGACGAAGTTTCTTCGGCGCAATCGAGTTTTCTGTACAGCGTATAATCAAAACCACCGAAAATAGCTCCATCTTTCGGTGGTCTCGAAATAATGCTGTATGAGCCGCGGCCTATGAAACTCCCAGCCGGCCGTAGTGGCCTGTGTTGCTGCGTTGCCAGAAGCACGATTATGGCTAACTTTAACCTTAAATAAAATAAAAAACTACTGAGGCTAGAGTGCTGCAATTTGTCATGCTTGATGACTGGAGGGTGGATGATCTACATACCAATTTGCAGCTCTCTAGCCGCAGCAGATCTTAAGATCCGAGGGCGGACAGAAAAAGTGCGGGCAGCAAAAAGTGCGAGCGGACGGGCAAATGGTTTTCCTTCCAGAAAACTAAAACTTAATGAGTATTTACAAGGCAAGAAAGGGCTAAAATTCACATCACCCAAACGTGAAAGCAGAGAAACAATTAGAAGCCCGCGGAACAACGTTACCCGAACCCACGTGATCCAAATTACAGCACAAATATCCGTTTATCCCCGCCGGCGTATTTATCCAGGGAACGATAATTACCCTCCGTGTTACGAGACACCGGCGTTTGAGTCTCAAAATTCCACAAACAGTGACGGAAACTAATTGGTGGAGGTCGGGCCTCGTGCTTGCGTGTGTGTGTGTGTGTGTGTTTGTGCTTGTGCGTTTGTGCGGGTGTGTGTGACTGTATCTGTCTTACGGATGTAAGTAGCTGTGAATTGTGAGTGAATTGAAGACACTGGAATTTCAGCATGAAGTTTGAAGGAATGGGTAAGACGCAGAGAGAGAAAGAGAGAGAGAGAGATAAGACCACTGGAAGAGAGAGAGAGAGAGAGAATAAGACCTTCGGAAGTCCAGTATGAAATTGTGTTGAGAATTAACTGGTTTTTAATATCGGTATGTGTGCAAAAAAAAAAAAAAATGTTGAAATGAAATATTACATGACTGCTGGGATATCCAATGCAAAAGTAGGAAAGAACTGATTTTGAGGACATTGTTTTAATATTTCTTTTAATAAATTGCATAAAATTTGGCGACAAGTTCTACCTTTTTTTCCGCCGTTTTTGTATATTTTTCACAAATTTTGCCGCTTTATTTTATTTCTTATTTATTTCTTATTTATTTTATTTCTAAAGACTTTCATTTCTTATTTATTTCATTTCTAAAGACGATTCTTTCGTGAGTTACCATTGTCCTTTAGTCTAACCAATGAAGTTGTATATTATCGTTGAAAAAAAATAGGAATTATATAAAGAAATTACATATATATATATATATATATATATATATATATATATATATATATATATATATATATATATATATATATATATATAATTCCGGCCGGCTATATATATATATATATATACATTAATATATATATATATATATACTGTATATAAATTCAATGTAAATAATAATAGACATTAATATATACATATATACTGTATATGTGTAAATGTGTACTGTATATATGTATGTAGGTATGACATTTACATATGTGTATGTAGGTGTGAATATACAGTATATATATATATATATATATATATATATATATATATATATATATATATATATATATATATATATATATAAAACCCACAAATACCCATTAATACCGAATTCTCTTTGAACTTGGACCACTGGGAGTACTTGGAACACTGG
>NC_089763.1:32182777-32185277 GCF_040412425.1 Macrobrachium rosenbergii | reverse complement strand
TTGAGTCTTCTCCCCAAGATTAGATAAGCCATAATTCGTAAGTCTTCTCCCCAAGAATAGATAAGCCATAGTTCTTAAGTCTTCTCCCTGAGAACAAATAAGCCATAATGTTTAAGTCTTCTCCCCAAGAATAGATAAGCCATAGTTCTTAAGTCGTCTCCCCAAGAATAGATGAGCCACAATTTCTAATGCTTCTCCCCAAGAATAGATAAGCCACAATTCTTAAGTCTTCTCCCCAAGAATAGATAAGCCATAATTCTTATGTCTTCACCACAAGAATAGATAAGCCATAATTCTTAAGTCTTCTCCCCAATAATAGATAAGCCATAATTCTTAAGCCTTCTCCCCAAGAGTAGATAAGCCATAGTTCGTGAGACTTCTCCCCAAGAATAGATAAATCATAGTTCTTAAGACTTCTCCCCAAAGAACAAATAAGCCATAGTTCTTCAGTCTTCTTCCCAAGAGTGGATAAACCATAGTTTTTAAGTTTTCTCCCCAAGAATAGATAAGCCATCGTTCTTAAGGCTTCTCCCCTAAGAATAAGTAAGCCATAATTCTTAAGACGTCTCCCCAAAGATTAAATAGGCCATATTTCTTAAGACTTCTCCCTCAAAGAGGACTGAAGTGCTAGTTCTTAAGACTCCTTCCCCAGAGAGGATCGGTGCAGTATTTCTTAAGACTCCACCTCGGAAGAGGATCAAGTGAAAATGAGTAGCTCTGAGGACTTGTCCCCAAAAAAAGATCGAAGAAGTAGTTCTGAAGACTTTTACCCCGATTAGGATTTAAGCAGTAGCACTTAGGACTTCTCTCCAAATTTTCCTTTAGTGGGATCCTTAAGCTTCTCCCAAAATGATCGAAGCGTGAATACAGTGCTTCAGCTTCTTCCACAACGATCGAAGTGTGAATCCTTCAGCTTCTTCCAAAAGAATCGAAGTGCGAAACCTCCAGCTTCTTCCAAAACGATCGAAGCTTGAATCATTGTGCTTCTTTCAGAATTTTCGCATCGTAAATCCTTCAGCTCCTTCCAAAAGGGTCGAAGTTTGAATCATTGTGCTTCTTTCAGAATGATCGTATCGTGCATCCTTCAGCTTCTCCCAAAATGATCGAAGCTTGAATCATTGTGCTTCTTTCAGAATGATCGTATCGTGAATCCTTCAGCTTCTTCCAAAATGATAGAAGCTTGAATCATTGTGCTTCTTTCAGAATTTTCGCATCGTGAATCCTTCAGCTTCTTCCAAAACAGTCGAAGCGTAAATCATTGAGCTTCTCTCAAAAGGATCGAAGTGTGAACCATTCAGCTTATTGTAAAAGGATCGAAGTGTGAATCATTAAGCTTCTCCCAAAAGGATCGAGGTGTGAATCCTACAGCTTCTTCCAAAAGGATCGACGCTTGAATCATTGTGCTTCTTTCAGAAAGATCGTATCGTGAATCCTTCAGCGTCTTCCAAAACAGTCGGAGCGTGAATCATTGAGCTTCTCCCAAAAGGATCGAAGGGTGAATCCTTCAGCTTCTTCCAAAAGGATCAGAGAAGAAGTTTTTAGGAACTTTCCCCAGGGCTGTCTTCCTCAAGAGAGTGAAAGTAAAAGTCCTTAAGACCTCTTCCCTCAGGGACTGAAGTGAAAGCTATGAAGACTCGCCCCCTGAGGAAAAGGAAGCGGAAGTTCGTAGGACTTCATAAAAGAAGAAATAAGGAAGAGTCTTAAGATGTCCTTCTGCTAGAGGATCGGAACGCGAGTCCTTAATGGTGATGCAAATGAGGATCTTCAGACTTCTTCCCACAAGAAGAAGGAAGCCGGATTCCTCATTCTTCTTCCCCAATAGAATCCTAAGACTTCTTCCCACAAGAAGAAAGAAACAGGAGTCCTCAGTCTTCCCAGTAGGATCAGAGTGGTTAGACTTCTTCCCACAAGAAGTAGGAAACAGGAGTCCTCAGTCTTCCCAACAGGATCGAAGTGGAAGCCATTATGAGATCCTCCCTTCAAGAACTAAGACTTTCTGAAAGAGGAATACAGTAGGAATCCTTAAGATATCTCTCTGCCAGAGGATCGGAGCGTGAGTCCATAAAGATGATGAAAGCGAGGATCCTTTCAGGCTTCTTCCCACAAGAAGTAGGAAACAGGAGTCCTCAGTCTTCCCAACAGGATCGAAGTGGAAATCATTATATCTTCCCTTCAAGAAGAAAGGCCCAACAATATCCCTACATCCTCCTCCCCCAAAAACGATCGAAGTACAGTATTAAGTTTCTGAGACATCTTCCCTCGAGTGAGGATCGAAGCGGAAGTCCTCGAGGGGTCTTCCATAAAGGGAGTCGAAGAGGAAGGGTGAGGGGGGGGGGGGTTAGGGGAGGGTCAGAACCCACGAGGGCGTGGGCAAACAAATGGACGTCGTACGGAAGGAGAAAACGAAGGAGTTGGCATCTTTAAGTGGACCCATATTTTTTATTCTGGTCATAAAAGTTGTCCATAGGACGAAGTCTATTGAGATGAGTTGCCATCATAA
>NC_089763.1:32165277-32170277 GCF_040412425.1 Macrobrachium rosenbergii | reverse complement strand
AGAGATTTCAACGCGTAGCCGTTCCCAGTACAGTAATTGCTGGCATTGTCGTTTGAGTAACTTATTTGCGCATGCGTTAGAAAATGTTTAACAGTAATAACCATCCATTGCATCCGAATCTTCCAAGACTATATACGATCTACAACAGGTGCTAGACATGAAGTTAATTCTACCAGTCTTGCCTTTTCTTCTGTGAGGTTCAACACTTAATTCTTTTATAGAGTTTGTGTTCCAGGAATGAATAAAATTATGGAGTGACCATCCTACATATCTAGATTAATCGCTGGAACTTCACAAGTTCAAAATATGTGCAAAAAGCCCTTCAAGTTTTATTTATTTTTAATCGTATTTCTGAGGGCGTCACAGCCTCTGGACCGACTGAGATTCATGGAAAGTAAGATCCTAGGTTTGTTTACGGAAATTTATTTTTCCTTTACAGTGTAGAACCATTTCATGATGAAAATGATTTGAATGCCGTTGATATTTATTAAAATCAAAACTGCTGAAATTTCGTTGCAGGTGATTTCTTATTATTACAGGTGTCCTGATTCGTGATTTTATTAAGCAAAATAATTGCTGTATTTACATAATTCCATTCCTGTAATTTAATTACAAGCGTATAGGCCATCAGGTAAAGACCTGGCTGATTGAACGCAATGTTTGTAATTAATTAAAAGATCAATCTATTTTAGTAGTGCTTTATTTAAGCACCAGACCCCACTTTCACTTCAAACGCCAAGAGTAACAAATAGTTTACGCCAAATTTGCCTGGAAAAATTTTGCCGTGTTAACATTCTGTTTGATTTTTTTTTTTTTGTTAAATCGAGGTTCAGGTCTTTGAGACTTTACCTTTGTCTTGCAGATGAAATTTTAAATAGCAACATGCTTCTTTTGCATGATTTATTTTACGTTTTGCATATTTATCGCGGTTTCTGTTTTTATTGGAGAATTCTGTCCACTCAATAAGGATTTTTCTTTAGGTTATTTATGCGCTGTCAACTTCAAGCTTGTCTGTTTCATTTTACTTAAGATGTTTTTATTTTTTTTCGTGCACACGAAAAGGTTTATTGTGTGATATTTCGTGTATTAAATTTTTTGTCCTTAGTTTTTAAGTGTATTTTCGAAATACTGCCAAGTAAAGTTCATATAGGTCCGGATAATTATTTTATTATCACATTTGCGTAGATTTGTTATGGTTCTTTGTGTTTTCCTTGCTTTTTTCAATTTCATATTTATGCAGAAATTATATTCATGCGTATGTGCTTTAAATATCGTCAAGTAAAAGTGCATGTATGCGTGTGCGTGAATATTACCGTTTTATTACATTTGCGTAGGTTATTTTATGGTACTTCATTTAGTCCGTACAATTTCATATTAATCATATTTATATATTAATACAAAATTATAAATACATATTTATAAATTATAAATATGTATGTGCATACAGTTATTGCAATGACATTTGCGTCGATATGTCTGTTCATTTTGCGAATCTCATCATCAGCTCATAACTGAAATATAAATTTTGATTCCAGTAATAAGGATTTGATAAATATCTCCTTCCGTAAATAATTATTCAGTATCTATATCTCAAAGTATCATCTTAATTTGTTGATAACCTCTCCTATGTGATACCAGTCGAGACAATCTTTATTATAATGTATCCATGACAGTTGATACTCTTATGGGTTCTAAGCCCAATTGGAAAAGGTGGTTTGAACCTGAATGACTGAAACTTGCAACAAACCCTTACAGTCTGGTGCCGGCGGACATTGTAATGTTAAACGAAGACAGGTGGATGTTTCATAAACATATGACAGCGCTTTCTGTAAGAGTGAACGGTTGGACGGAACCGTGGAACCGTGGTTGGATGGTTCCTCTCATGGTTGGTACCAGCTGGTTCTGCCAGCCGTGACCAGCGTGGTTTGCCTTCCCTTGTCGTAGCGCCCGTGGGCATTTTGGCATGTTGAGCTCAGTGAGCTTAATTTCGCTGTTTCTTGTAAGCTTTCGGGCATAGCGGATGGAACTGGGCATGCGCAGGTTGAGTGATTTGAACAACTGCATAATGCGTTGTATGTTTGCGCTAGAGTTTTATAAATGGTCGGGGTGGAGAATATCGTTAATATTTATTAAGAGCTAGCTCTCTCTCTCTCTCTCTCTCTCTCTCTCTCTCTCTCTCTCTCTCTCTCTCTCTCTCTCTCTCTCAAAGGCACCATAACGTGTGACATATGATGAATATGCAGCTACAGCAGATTCCCCTCTCTCTCTCTCTCTCTCTCTCTCTCTCTCTCTCTCTCTCTCTCTCTCTCTCTCTCTCTCTCTCTCTCTCTCTCTCTGTACGTGAGTGACCAAAAAAAAACACATTAAAAAATATTCAGTATAAGTAGACCCTGTGACACCTCTCTCTCTCTCTCTCTCTCTCTCTCTCTCTCTCTCTCTCTCTCTCTCTCTCTCTCTCTCTCTCTACGTGAGCAACCTAAAAAATCACATAGAAAACATTCAATATTAATAGAGCCTCTCTCTCTCTCTCTCTCTCTCTCTCTCTCTCTCTCTCTCTCTCTCTCTCTCTCTCTCTCTCTGTAAGTAAGCAACCTAAAAAATCACATTGGAAAACATTCAGTATATGTAGAGCCTGTGACTCTCTCTCTCTCTCTCTCTCTCTCTCTCTCTCTCTCTCTCTCTCTCTCTCTCTCTCTCTCTCTCTACGTGAGCGACCTAAAAAAACATTAGAAGATATTCAATATAAATAGAGTCTCTATTCAATATAAATAGAGTCTCTCTCTCTCTCTCTCTCTCTCTCTCTCTCTCTCTCTCTCTCTCTCTCTCTCTCTCTGTGTGTGTGTGTGTGTGTGTGCAACCTGTGCCACCAACTAACAGAGCGAACCGGTAAGATTAATGCTCTCGTCATCGTGGAAGCATGAAGCATGAGAAGCAAGCATCTCCAGTTGAACGAGTTGAACTTGAGCATAGATACGGTATATCCAGCAGCACGGATCTTTGACGCTTGTGGTCCGTGATATCTATATTTTTTGGATGCTTCTTGTCTTAAGCCCAGCCTTTTGGGGATGGTAATCTATCTTGCTTTGTGTCGTCTTTATTAATTTCTTTTTCATAAATCTTTCATTATATTCGTTTGTTTTTTAATTTTATTCGTAAGTGATATTTCAGCTGTCCTTCCGTTTTTTTTTTTTACCTTGGCGATAATGTTTGAACTTAAGCAAGATATTGACATCATGTTTTTTTTATTTTTTTTCATAAATCTTTCATTATATTCAGTTGTTTTTTACTTTTATTCTTAAGTTTTATTTTAGCTGTCCTTCCGCTTGTATTTTTTTTTTTTTTTTTTTTTTTTTTTTTACCTTCCAATAACATTTGAACTTACACAAGATACTGATATCATATTTGGCATACACTGCGGGAATGAAGCAGGTTTGCAGAGTTAAGTCAGGGGTCAAGTTCAACATAACTAGGCCTTAAAGGTCACAGGTCAAATAGGAATTTTTTTACCACTTGGTCTCTGGCGTTCCAGCAACGCACATTTTGTTCATAATGATGCTTCTTACTTTTTTTTATGTAAGAAGTGTTTTTATTACAATCTCATTTTCATACAAGTCGCCGACATATCCATAACGTTGTTTTAGAATTGGTAGCAAATAGACGTTTCTTAATAATTCGTTATTTTATCGTTAAGTGTAATTTCGTTCATGCTGCTTCTGATTTTTGTGACGTAATCCTTCTTACTTTGCTTTACACAATCATTCAAGTATTTGTTCATAGTCTTTAGTACGTTTCTCTAAATCTTCATGATTTTATATTTAGTTTTCTGAAAGGAAAACTCCTGTGATGGCTTTGTCTGTCCGTCCGCACTTAATCTGTCTGCACGTAATCTGTCCGCACTTTATTCTGTCCGCACGTAATCTGTCCGCACTTTATTCTGTCCGCACTTAATCTGTCTGCACTTTTTTCTGTCCGCACTTTTTCTCTCCGCCCTCAGATCTTAAAAACTACTGAGGCTAGAGGGCTGCAAGTTTGGTATGCTGATCATCCACCCTCCTGTCATCAAACATACCAAATTGCAGCCCTCTAGCCTCCTCAGTGGTTTTTATTTTAAGGTTAAAGTTAGCCATAATTGTGCTTCTGGCAACGATATAAGATGGCCACCACCGGTCAGTAGTTAAAGTTGAATGGGCCGCGGCTCATGCAGCATTATACCGAGACCACCGAAAGATAGATCTATTTTCGGCGGCCTTGCTTACACGCTGTAGCGGTTGTACAGAAAACTCGATTGCGCTGAAGAAATTTCGGTGCATTTTTCACCTGTTTACATTTGTTTACGAGTTTTATTCTTATAAGTATTTATTGCTATCTCATATTCGTAAGCAAGTGTTATGAATATTTCTTCGGGACTTTGTCGTATCTAAATAATAATTACTTCATAGATTTTGCAGTATTTCTCTTTATCCCCGTAGAGGCGTTGGTGCCGTCAGTGCACCTCTTCCGGTGCACTGTAGGCATTACTTAAGGTTCTTTGAAGCGTGCCCTCGGCTCCTAGCAGCAACCTCTTTCATTCCTTTTACTGTACCTCCTTTCATATTCTCCTCCATCCTACTTTCTACCCTCTCCTAACAATTGAATCACAGTGCAAATGCGAGGTTTTCCTCCTGTTACACCTTCCAAACCTTTTCCTGTCAATTTCCGTTCCAGCGCTGAATGACCTCATAGGTCCCAGTGCTTGACCTTTGGCCTAAATTCTGTATTCAATTCAGTTCAATATTTCTCTTTATGTATATTATATTTATTTCGTTTTGTTCTTGACATAAACAGAATTTCATATGTCTCGAAAGATTAAAATCATAGTTACGCCATGCTAAGGTAAGAAGTTGTTATTTCTTATTGACATGACGCAGCATTATGGGTTGAAATGTAAAAAAAAATGTAAAAGTAAAAAGGTATGATTTTGTAAAGTAATGGAACTTTTGGCGTAGCTATTCAGTAGCCCT
>NC_089763.1:32147777-32155277 GCF_040412425.1 Macrobrachium rosenbergii | reverse complement strand
TTTAACAGTAATTGATAATATTCAGTTTTGATTGATTATAACAGAAATAATTAGATACTGTCTTAGATTGTCCTGTATTCTTTTGAACGGCGCCCAGGCTATTTCTAACCGTGAATTTATGTTATATATATATATATATATATATATATATATATATATATATATATATATATATATATATATATATATATATATATATATATATATATATATATATATATGTATATAAATACATACATATATATATGTATATATATACATATATATATATATATATATATATATATATATATATATATATATATATATATATATATATATATATATATATATATATATTGATATATTGAGAGAGAGAGAGAGAGAGAGAGAGAGAGAGAGAGAGAGAGAGAGAGAGATTGATTGCACCTTCCTGTTGAGAAACAAGTTTTTCCTTCTGAGTCATGACCCCAGCGATAATAGAGGCATCCGCTATAAAAAAAAGAGAAAAAAGTAACATGGAGGAAAATATTATGTGTTGATTAATCCCAGGGCAACATTTTCCCCCCAAAATCCATCCAATCAGCTGAGAAATGAAGGCCTTCCTCCATATGTTCCACCATGGGGAGACGATAGGTCCCTTGGGGGAAAAGGCTGTGGCAGGAACCTCCTTTTTGGGCCACAGGGAACCCATCGGCTGTTAGTGGGGTTGGGGGTGAAGGGGTAAAAAGCCATAATGCTGGCATTTAGAAGAGAGGGGAGTATGAGGGGTTAAGATTTTCGAGGGAGGGTGTTGGGTTGGCCCGGGTGTTGAGAATGAGCGTTTGGGTGGGTGTTCTGTCCGTTATGGGTCGTTAGTCCATCGGCCAATGATCATCTTCCATGCTAGCATGAGTTTCCCGGAGGGTTTCCAGGAGGGTTTATAGGAGGGTTTCCTGGAGGGCTTCTAGGAGAGTTTCCAGGAGTGCTTCCATGATGGTTTCCAGGAGGGCGTCCAGGATGGTTTCCGGGCAGGTTTCCAGGAGGGCTTCCTAGAAGGAATCCAGGAGGGTTTCTTGGAGGGCTTCCAGGGGGCTTCCAGGGTGGTTTCCAGGTAGGTTTCTAGGAGGGCTTGCAGGAGGGTTTCCAGGCAGGTTTTTTAGGAGGGCTTCCAGGATGGCTTCCAGGAGAGTTTCCAGGAGGGCTTCCAGGAGGGTTTCCAGGCAGGTTTTCTAGGATGGCTTTTAGGAAGGCTTCCAGGAGGGCTTCCAGGAGTGTTTCCAGAAGTGTTTGCAGGAAGGCTTCCAGGAGGGCTTCCAGGAGTGTTTCCAGAAGTGTTTGCAGGAAGGCCTCCAGGTTACTGTGGCTGAATATTGTATTTTGTCTTTTAAATTATATAACGCTTGCTGTTATGGAAAGGAAGCATCCGTGAAAGATTATAAATGGTTCCCTGCGGCCTTTTAGATTTCCAGAATACTTTTTGTTGCTGAAGAGGTTATTTCTGATTCTTACTCTGTTCCTCTTCCTTATCAGGTCTTACCTGTGTATGGCATAAGGAACTGACGGAAGAAGAAATAATCTTCTGATGATGGCAGTTAAACACCAGAAACACACTGACGCCTACAAATTATATATATATTTATATATATATATATATATATATATATATATATATATATATATATATATATATATATATATATATATATATATATATATATACACATATATATATACTTCTGCATGTATATATATATATATATATATATATATATATATATATATATATATATATACATATATACATATATATATATATATATATACATGCAGAAGTATATGTTTATTTTGCAATTCTATGGAAAAAGCATTGAAATTATTTAAATGTTATTTGTTTTTAAAAGAGTTTAACTGATCTGTATCCTGTGGAGTAATAGAAATTTAAACATTTTTGTAAATAAATTGCTGCATTGGTCTTAATTTTGCCACTTCAGTAAATAGACGAAAGGAATTCATAAATATTTCTATATAGGTAGATAGGCACACAGGCGTCACCCTCCATTGGTCGTGTACAGCGAGAACAAAATGTAGATTTCAATATTCACATAAAAATTCAGGCTTTCATTTCATATTATAAACAAGTAAAAAATGCGCCGAAATATCTTCTGCGCAATCAAGTATTCTGTACAGCTTATAATGCTGTATGAAACTCAGCCGTGGGCCGTGAAACTTTCAGCAACGACCCATGAAACTTTCAACCACATTCCGGTGGTGGCCTGTGTTGTTGACACTTATAGCGGTGCCAGACGCACGTTCTTGGCAAGTTTTAACATTAAATAAGATAAAAACTACTGAGGCTAAAGGGCTGCAATTTGGTATGTTTCATGATCGGAGGGTGGATGATCAACATACCAATTTGCAGCCCTCTAGCCTCAGTAGTTTTTAAGATCTGAGGGCGGACAGAAAATGTGCGGACGGACAGACAAAGCCGGCACAATAGTTTTCTTTTACAGAAAACTAAAAGACTCGAAAGTAATCGGTAGCAACGGATCCGAAAAAAGGATCGAAAAATTGTTCATCGCAAGTTTGAAACCGGCCCATGTTCGTCTATCGACGGCGCCATTGAAGTTTAAGTATGCACAAATGCAGCGATTTGCCCTTTCGAGTTTTCCGAAAGTTACTTTCCCTTAAGTTTTGCTTTCCCCCCCTTCCTTTCCCCACCATTTTTGTAATGCCACAGAATCCCTTAGTGGGATGCGGTGTGACTCCTCTTAGTTATCAGTTGGTGTTTGTGTGTTTGTTGCATTAGTTTTTTATTCTTAAACACTCACAAGTATGTGTATATATTATATACTTATATACATATATATATGTATATATGTATATATATATATACATAATGTGTATGTGTGCAGAATCTACTGGTCACTTTTTACCAGAAACATATGCAATTGTAATAGCCACAATGCCGTCTTAACTTCTCGAATTCTTCGCGCTTTTTTGGATACGCTTGTCACTACAAAGCCTTAAGATCCAAGTGCAAGAAATATGAAGAAATTATGATGTCCGGTAGCGGGAAACGAACTCGGGTTCCCGTAACCTAGTTGTGATTATGGAACCCGGGTTCGTTTCCCGCTACAAGACATCATAATTTCTTCATATTTCTTGCGCTTGAATCTTAAGGCTTTGTAATGACAAGCGTATCCAAAAAGCAGCAATCGAGAAGTTAAGACATTAATGGCTATTACAATATATATATATATATATATATATATATATATATATATATATATATATATATATATATATATATATATACACACACACACGTGTGTACAGACGACAAAAATAATTAATCTATCATTATCGACCGTGGTATTTTTATCTCGTGGACAATGTTGATGGAAGCCACTTATATTTAGGAGATATAGGAGTGCACAGCAGGATAGAATCGTTTCGCGCAGTTAGTTTCTAGACAACAAATGTATTTAAGCGTGCTCACTTTTTCTCCTGCACGGTTGAAGTCTCCCTGTTTGCAGTTTGCCCTCACGGTCCAGACCAGCCGAAAGGTAAAGCTGAAATAGAGCTTCGCATCAGAAAGATACTGGAGGGACCCCTCCTTCTCCTCCTGCTCCTCCCGGGGGTAGGGAGTTATCACTAGTATGGGCTGCGTAGGACAGGACGCCCTAGGAAGGAATCTAGGATGGGTGAGGTTATGACTTAGTCTTGTAGCTTCGGTCGAGGAAACGAGCCAAGCTGTTATCAAGTTTTACGGATAAATGTACGAAAGAAAAACTAGTCTACCGTATCTTTGCTCGTAGTACAGACCAGTAAATAAAAGTGGAAATTAATACAACAAAACAGGGCAAAATAATTCTTACTCTTATTGGAAATTAATATAAAAATAATTAACTCTTCTAAATGTATTCTCACTTTCTTTCAAACATCTTTCCTCCTGATGCAGACCAGTAACAAAAATAAGTGGAATCCATAAAAACTTAGGGAATGTCAATGCACTCATGGTGTAGAGCAGGAAAAAAAAAAAACTGTCCAAATCCTGAGTGTAGAAGGGCAAAAAATGAAAAACTTTTTCGACATTCGTTAACGTTAGGAAAAAGCTTAACATATCTTCAGTGTAGCTAAAGGTATAGGTCTGTATAGAAAATTATTGTAGCAATTATTTAATTTCAGAAAAAAAATATGAAACATATCCTCCCCCCCTCCCCCGCCTCCAACTCATGATGGAATAATTAAAAATCACGTGACAGTTTTAAGTCTTACGAAAAATTCTCCATCGACATGAAGAATCCTCTAGCAAATTTTTACCTGTGAAAAAACTTCGAACGCATTTCTGTCCAATTTGGAGACAGGTGAAAAATTCTTTAATAATATTTAGTCCGATATATCTTTACCATATGTGCAATCATATCAGGAGATTAGTTACAAAATAGATAAACGCATAGTAAGTAAACTTGTGAGTGTACATGGTTAAAGAAGCCCCTAATGATTATTTAATATTAAAAAAAACTTATAATACATTTCACCTAACAATGGAGATCGATAAAAAAAAAGCGAAGTAACAAATATTTCATAAATAAAAGGAAGTCCTTGAAACCAATTACAAAGTGGGTATCGGTACAGGAAAACCCGTTTCATTAATTACAGTATTTACGGAATCGGCAACACGATGTTTTTAAGTCATGAGAAGGTCACAAATCTCTCACGCAATATATATATATATATATATATATATATATATATATATATATATATATATATATATATATATATATATATATATATATATATATATATATGTATGTAAATATATATGTATATATATAAAATGATCTCACGGTTGCTCTCGCGGTCGAATTGGTGCGTCATAAAAATAGAAGTAGGAAAGTAAGAGAAGATTGCGAGACGATTCAATGATGTTCTAATGGCAGTGATTTGGGGCTTCTAATAGCCGCTTGCACTAACGCCAACTCGCGGGTAAGGGAGAAACACCACTAATTCCAGGTTCAGAATGAACGACTTCTTACCCGGAGGGGGCGAGGAGGAAGTGCTAAGAAGCAGGATTGCTTTCGTGCTTTCGTGCTTTCGTATGCTGTGTAGGGGTGGATTGACGCCTTGGGTTCTCCTAGGTGATGCAAGTTGTATTTGTTAGTGATGTGGCCTTCGTTAGGCAGGGATATATATACAGGGGTGGCTTCTAAAAAGCGTGATTCATACATTAAATGCTGAATTATGGATGGAATCTTTGTGGAGAATATTTCCAGCAACTTCATATTTTTACAAAAATGGCTCATCAGCAGCATGTCAAACCCTCCTTCATACACTTCTCTCTCTCTCTCTCTCTCTCTCTCTCTCTCTCTCTCTCTCTCTCTCTCTCTCTCTCTCTCTCTCACACACACACACACACGTCCTCTCTCGTGCTTTCCAGACTCTTCCAAAATTATACGTTCTTTTCCCCGCTGCTCTGTTATTTTGCTATTTGTTCCAAGGCTGTATTTTAATATAATAACAATTTTTATATCGACCCTATAACTGTACAGTATACCTTTAAGTCCTTTCATTCATTAGTTGCTTTTGTTCATTTAGTCATCTTCAGTAACGTGAGAAAGGTATTATCAGTTCGTTACTTGACATGTGTATTAAACCTTTTTTTATTTTTTATTTATTTATTGACTTTTTTTTTTTTTTTTTTTTTGTCCAAACCTTTGTAGGCGACAGTTTTCATCTTTTATTTTGAGATAGATGTTGAGCCCCGTGGTAGACCTTCATAAAAACTCGGCTCAGCACTTTTGTTGAAAGAAGAAAATAATGATGCCTGCTTTTCTATCGCGTCTTCAGGCTAACCTCTTCTTGCTTACAGCGAAGTTTTACGGAAGAGAAGATGAAAGCCAATTATCTGAGCCATAATGCGATGAATGTTGTTCTGTACGTAGCGGATTTTTTAGTCCTGATTCTATCACGAATTTCTGCTATACTAATATTCTCTCTCTCTCTCTCTCTCTCTCTCTCTCCTACACACGAGCACACAAACGTATATATTATCTGTGAACTGACACGCCAGAGAGAGAGAGAGAGAGAGAGAGAAGAGAGAGAGAGGGAGAGAAAGAGAGAGAGAGAGAGAGGGAGGGAGAGAGAGAGAGAGAGAGAGAGAGGGAGAACCCCCGTGGACTGGCAGTGTAGAATGAATTTAAAAGAGATTATTATGCCTTTGATGTCTTTCCTTCGCGAAAAAGAAATTGAAGGAGGTGGAGAGAACGCTCTCTCTCTCTCTCTCTCTCTCTCTCTCTCTCTCTCTCTCTCTCTCTCTCTCTCTCTCTCTCCTTGTTAAGGTATAATCATGCTGTTAATAAGCAAATAATAGATACCTCAGTATCCTCAAATTTCATTTTTCACTCGAACATTTTAACAAGATGGCAATATCCCGTAGGGGGTGGAGGTAGTGTCGTTAGTGCACCTCGTGCGGCGCACCTCAGGCATTATTTAAGGTTCTTTGCTGCGTGCTTTCCGCCCCTAGCTGCAACCCCTTTCGTTTCTTTTACTGTACCTCCTCTCATATTCTCTTTCTTCCATCTTACTTTCCAACCTCTCCTAACAATTGATTCACAGTGCAGCTGCAAGGTTTTCCTCCTGTTACACCTTTCAAACCTTTGACTGTCGATTTCCGTTTCAGCGCTGAATGACCTCATAGGCCTTTGGCCTAAATTCCATATTCAGTTCAATTCAGTTCAACAAGTTAGCCATAGGTATAAGTGTCTATATCATCGTTACTTATAATGATGACTTTTATTAAAAGTTATTATTATAACTACAAGTATTATTAAATGTAACTAATCTCATCTTGAAGTAGATAATAAGGCAAACTTTCCCTTTGGAGATTAGAACCACTGATTGGATTATGATATTTGGCGTTGCAAGTCGCAGGTCAATGGCTTATCTGTAACTTTTGTTTATTTGAACTGTTTCCCTGACTCCCGTAGTATCCCCCCCCCCACTTCAAAAGGCGGGTCTCACGCTTTCTTGTTGCCTAGATCACCCACCTTTATTTATTTGTTTATTTATGTATTTATTCATTTATTTATTTTTGCCTCCTGAACTCAGTGTTTGAATTTTTAAGGTCAAACACACGTCCACTTTTGACTTAACAGTTATTAAGTTTAATAATTCACGTTAAAAATCCTTTCCCATTTTTCTTTTGAGGCATATAATTCCTATCTCTCTACTAAGTATGATTTATCATCTTCAGTGTAAGGTGTGGAATAAAGCCCGTAAGGATTGCTTGCGCGCGCGCAGTGCGTTCGTTGAGCGTCTGACAAATTTGCTCGTTTAAGAATTATCTGCTCATTGAGATTGACAGTTATTTGCCTAAAAACAAGATGAAAAAAAAGGTTTTAAAAAACACTGCTGCATGGCCTTTTACTGTTATAATCCATAAGTTATTTAATAATGCAACGCCGAGTCTTGAAGTTTGAAAATCATAGTGTGCGCTGAATATGGTATGCGCCATTTAGCTCGTGCCCTTCTTGA